>NC_041232.1:43094400-43122677 GCF_002837175.3 Physeter macrocephalus
AAAAAAAAAAAAAAAAGAATGAAATAATGCCATTTGCAGCAACATGGATAGACCTAGAGATTATCATACTAAGTGGAGTAGATCAGACAGAGGAAGACACATACCCTATGATATCACTTATATGTGGAATCTAAAATATGACACAAATGAACCTATCTATGAAACCCAAAAAGACTCACGGCCATAGAGAACAGACTTGTGGTTGCCGAGGGGGAGGGGGTGGAGGAGGGATGGAATGGGAGGTTGGGGTTAGCAGATGTAATCTTTTACACGTGGAATAGATGGACAACAAGGTCAGACTGTATAGCACAGGGAACTATATTCAGTATCCTATGATGAAACATAATGGAAAAGAACACAAAAAAAGAATGTATATATATGTATAACTGAATCACTTTGCTGTACAGCAGAAATTAACACAAAATTGTAAATCAGCTATTCTTCAATTAAAAAAATCAACAATAAATTAAAAAAATAAAATAATAAAAAAGAAAAATAAGATTGGTTCAAGATGGCAGAGTAGAAGGACATGCGCTCGCTCCCTCTTGCGAGAGCACCAAAATCACAACTAACTGCTGAGCAATCATTGACAGGAGGACACTGGAACTCACCAAAAAAGATACCCCACATCCAAAGACAAAGGAGAGGCCACAATGAGATGGTATGAGGGGCACAATCACAATAAAATCAAATCCCATAACCACTGGGTGGGTGATTCACAAACTGGAGAACACTTATAGCACAGAAGTCCACCCACTGGAGTGAAGTTCTGAGCCCCATGTCAGGCTTCCCACCTGGGGGTCTGGCAATGGGAGGAGGAATTCCCAGAGAATCAGACTTTGAAAGCTATCGGGATTTGATTGTAGGACTTTGACAGGACTGGGGGAAACAGAGACTCCACTCTCGAAGGACACACACAAAGTAGTGTGCACATCAGGACCCAGCGGAAGGAGCAGTGACCCCATAGGAGACTGAACCATACCTACCTGCTGGTGTTGGAGGGTCTCCTGCAGAGGCAGGAGGTGGCTGTGGCTTACTGTGGGGACAAGGACACTGACAGCAGAAGTTCTGGGAAGTACTCCTTGGTGTGAGCCCTCCCAGAGTCTGCCATTAGCCCCACCAAAGAGCCTGCAGGCTCCAGTGCTGGGTCGCCTCAGGCCAAAGAACCACCAGGGAGGGAACTCAGCCCCACCCATCAGCATAGAAGCACATTAAAGTTTTACTGAGCTCTGCCCACCAGAGCAACACCCAGCTCTACCCATCACCAGTCCCTTCCATGAGGAAGATTGCACAAGACTCTTAGATAGCCTCATCCACCAGAGGGCAGACAGCAGAAGCAAGAAGAACTACAGTCCTGCAGCCTGTGGAACGAAAACCACATTCACAGAAAGACAGACAAAATGAAAAGGCAGAGGACTGTGTACCAGATGAGGGAACAAGATAAAACCCCAGAAAAACAACTTAATGAAGAGGAGATAGGCAACCTTCCAGAAAAAGAATTCAGAATAATGATGGTGAAGATGATCCAGGACCTCGGAAAAAAATGGAGGCAGAGATCTAGAAGATGCAAGAAATGTTTAACAAAGACCTAGAAGAATTAAAGAACAAACACCTAGAAGAATTAAAGAACAAACAAACAGAGATGAAAAAGAAAAAGCAAATGCATTTTCCCTATTCAGCTCACACACACTTCTGTAAATCTGAAGATAATGTTGTAACAGTTGGTGAACTATTTGTCCTTGATCTATCTAATCAGTGATGAGAGCTTCTAGAACAGAAGGAAAGTTATATAATCACAGTCCATAAAAATAAAGCCACTGTCAATTGGAAACAAATGTATTGAGCACCTACTGTGTGACAGGCAAGAGACACTGCTTGGGAAAACCACCCCTATTTCGCAGCTCCAGCTTAAGATTGGTGCCCTAGGCCTGCCCCCTCCTCTTCTCCCTCCTCAACACATTTCCTCCACAAAATAGATAAGAATAGGGGCAAGGAATCTGGAAATAGAGCTGGAAGGGAAGGGGCAAATTCCTGTCACTGCTGCTAATGGGACTTCATAATAAAAAACATTATGTATGTAACTTGAATATGAAAAAAGATATTCTTTCTGTCAATTACATTACAAATTAACGTATATCAATGACCTATGTTAAAAAAATATAACATGTGGCAGTAATTCATTTTTCTTGGTCTGATCCAGTTTTTCTTAAACCCAGTTGCATAGTACAATCACCTGAGAATTTAAAAAATACTTTGGCTTGGATCCTACCATCAAACTAATTAAATTTATGTATCTGGGGGTGGGGCTTGGGGTGCAGATATGTTTTAAAGCTACCTGGGTGACATAAATATGCACTGTTTTGCAAAAAAAAAATACATGGTAGAGGTAAAGATAGAGGGGTGGGCATTTGTACTATAGTGGGTGCTTCCTGGAACTCGATTTTTCTCTCAGCTCCGGCAAGAGCTGTCTTTCAAAAATGAAGTTAAGATGCCATGTCTCAGTTTTTACCATACATACAAAATTTATATTGAACTTTACTACAAAATAAAAAATGAGTGATTTTGTAAAGTATACAGAATAAAAATGTGCATAGATTCTAAGTAAACATAGGCTATCTTTAAAACAAACTCAAGAAATAAAAATAAAACTTTAACCTCCTACTGAAATATATAAAAGATATCCATGGCAGAATTCAGATAGCAACCCATTCCCTCACCTATAAATATGTCTAATAGACATCATTATATAGCAATTGTGGCTTTTCAGTTCATATACTGCATAAGTTCCTTTCTGGAAAAAAATGTTGGTCAGACATATGTGTTTCACTTTGTTTTTGTTTTTGTTTTTTTTTTAATAGCACAATGATCCTTTCATTGGAATATTGATTTATAAATTAAATTTTCAATCACTTAAAAGTCAAAGCAGAATTATATTATTTTTCCACTGACTATCAAACATGTTTTTCTTTTAAAATTTGTGGAAATAATAAAACAAAGTACAACTTTTTTCAAATAAGTCTTCTTTAGAATTTAGGCAAATAGACTACTCATATTTTAAGACCCATTTCAATTATGTATGTGTTGACATGTGACTACCATATTAGGATTCTGGTTGGATTCACTAGATTTTCACACAAATGAATTCTTTGAAAAACTGTCCATTTGTATTCAGTTGTCTGAAGTAGATATCAGTTTGGCCTAAAATTTCCATTTGATGTTTGAGTGAACCTAAGTATTAGTTTAGACATTCAACCTGTCTAAAGTTGTTTGCATAATAACACTTATAATTTGAACAATAGAAATAAATGATTAGAATTGGGTCAGGACCTTAAAGTACTTTCACCGTTTAATAAAGGAACTTAATAGGCCAAAAGTAATGCCTTTTTTGTAATTCTTATCAGCTTAATTCTACCCCTGTGGTTTTTTTTTCTGTATAACTCAGAAATCTGAATGCTTTCAATGACTGAAGAGATGTACCTAGAGTAAATAAAGTGCACAGTTCAAATCCATTGTGTTTGATGCTCACTGTGCCACAGAACTTTTAACTCAGGATCCCAAGAAGCTGATATATGAAACCTCTTTTAAGAAATGCAGAGACATTTGTTGCTACATATAGTTTATTCTTTAATGGTAATTACCTTTTATCTTTAATAAAATTGAATTTTGTAATTTGATTTTTTTCTTTAAACACTATTAAGTCTTTCCTAGATATAGTATCACTTGATTTCAAGTAAATAAGAACAAACCATTTTTTTATTTGTGAAGGTCATCAGCATAATATGTATCTAAATATGTAAATATCCAAGTGCAGCTATGTTAGATAGCATCCAGAAATATTTAGATACTTGCACCTATAAGTAGGAAATAAAAGGTGTTGAATTGGTCTCTCAAATACCATGAGTGGTCTTTTTATCAGAGGTAAAATTTTCCCAAAGAGTCTGCAATCCTTGCTAAAATTCTCATCCAAACACATTTCAGTCTTCCTTCAATTTGTAGGATCACCACATAGCTAAGAAGTACTTTATTATTTTATCAGGTCTTTTTGTATCTAAAATATTTAGTTGTTTTTAGCAAGCCTTTTGACCTTGATAAAACCCTATCGATTATATATTCAAATGCAAAAGTCTGTTTTTCCCCACTCTGATATTTTGAAATGATTAATTATATAAATTAACTAATTTTCAATTTTCTATAGTAATACATCTTACTTCTTTGATATTTATTGTTATTTTAGTAAAATAATAGATTTGAATGGAAAAATATCATGTTTAGCATTTTATCAATCAAATTTATAATTGTTCATATGCAAGCATTGTCAGTTTTTTATATCAGAGATGAACTTGTTAATTCAATTTATTAGGAGACAGGGCTTTTTTTGTTTTGTTTCTATTTTAAAACATTTTAAAAGCATTCCATTGATCTGATATTTGATTAAAATTTACAACAGTAGACTGTAATAAACTGTATTATAGTAAGCTGTGGAGGTTTGTAGTGAATTGAGAACTTTTCCAGTATCTCTCATGGTTACTATTGTATTTGAATATTCAACTTTTTATGAGTGATTAATTATAATTAACTTTCAAATTCACATAGTCATTCAGCATATATTCCTTATATGTCTAGTGTGCATCAGACACCCTTAATCACAACTACGAAAAGCAATGACAGATTCCCTTCACTCACAGAGCTTAGACTTCAGAGGATGAGTCTGACAGTAAACAAACTAATAAATCTAGAGTATTAGATAGTGAAAAGTGTCATAAAGAAAAGAAAAGAGAGCAAAGGAAATAGAAAGTGATAGGGAGTGCTCTTTTATATTGGGGGTATATTTGAAATGGGACCTGGATAATATGAGAGAAGCCATGAAAATGTTTTAGGAAAGAACCTGCAAGCAGAGGGAACAGCATGGTTAAAGCCTCTGAGGTGAGAACAGTTCTGTTCATTTATGTTTTTGAATGCCATTGATTTCTTTCTAGATTCAAAGGAAGTTCTGCTTCTAATTTAAAGTGTGGCCTCTCAAGTATCTCAGGACTGTCAGTGCCTCAGTTACTCAGCTGAAGCCATACACACTACTTTGTACTCATTTTAGTCTCACTGAACTCACCTACAGTATAAATCCATTGGAATTCTGTGTTCCTGGGGAATCATAAATGTTGTACACAAATAGCATGAAAAGGAACAACAGAAGACACCCGTATTGCATGTATCTTCTCTGTCTACATCTATACTTCATTGCGAATTAGACTTGCACATTTAAAAAAGAAGTTAGACGTAATTACTGAGAAAATCAAACAGTGACAACACCATATTAAACCAAACATGCAGTTCTTTTGAGCACAGGCCCTGTGTAACTCACAGGTCACATGTCAGGAAGCCATGTCTGGATCAAGGTGATAGTGTGTTCTTATGGGAAAGCCCAGTTTCATGTAAAGCAAAGCAATGGATGTAAGGTTCAAGGAAAACATTGTGTGTAGAGTATAGAAGTCTGTTTTTCCCAGAACAGTTTCCAAAGGACTTGATTGTAACATTTAAGAGATAGGGGGAGGAAGGAAAAAAGTTCACATAGGGTTGTAGGAAACTGATAAAATAAAATAAGGGGTCTTAATATTTGAAAATTAAGTAAGGATGAATGGAGTCATTGCTGATGTAAAGTTTTCAATGAAATGCTGATGCCAAGTTCAGGAATAGTCACAAAGTAATTCCCCATATTTGCATGGGGAATGTCTGGGAAGGTAGACATTGAGTGGAGTCATTACAGTCTGGGGAGATGATTCATTTGTTTAGATTTCCACAATGGAGGCTTCTGGGCATATGTTTCAACATTCAGAGAATTGTGTAACCCCTGCTAGAGACAGATTACACAAAGGGCTTCTAGATCTAGAGCTGGTGGAGTCAGGAGCAGAAAGCAATTCAGGTCTCGTCAGGAATTTCTTAAAGGAACTCTTCAAAGATTAGCTTTTCCCAAAACAAAGCTGAGATCACAGTCTTCTTCTAAATTTTAACGTAATATCCACTTGGTGTTTTACCTTTTGAAACTGTTTTATCTACTCTGGCAGGGCTTAAAAAAATGAGAATGACTGAACTTTGTTCCACATTAAGGAACAATCTTGACAGTCTTAGTATGGGAAGGAATCTCAGCATTTTCTAAGTTACCAATGGTGTTCATAACACTTTAAGTACAAAGAAGAAAGTGTAAATATCCTGGAATCTCCATGATTTGTCTGAATAAATAGTAATCGACTTTTATTCTTATACGTTCATAAAACTATCAGCTTTATGTAAAGATAATAGGAGAGATAAGTTTTTACTCACTGCTATTATATTATTGGGGTAAATTTTAGTAATTTTGTCTGAGCTAATGTTTGCTACCACTAGTTATTTCTAGGTTCCTTAAAGTTTGTGATAAAGAGTTGAAAGTAATACCCCAGACTGTTCATTTTACATTCTTCTATCCAACCTAATAGGTAAACCTAGATGCATGTTTCCTGTAGAAAAGGATAGTACCTAATTTATTAACATCTCATTTGATTGTTCTGAGGGTAATGAGTGCATATTTACTTATTCAATATAGATTTATAATTCCATAACCATAATACATCACAGTTAAAGATAAAGTATATTTTACCTCTAGGTATTTTAATATTACCTGTTTATGATTTGTGTTCTGTGTTATTTTAGGAAAATGTTGCATATTTTTTGTTAGAGTATTTCACTTTGTTTGGCTTTTTAAAAAATCTATGCATTACTAAAGACAAATGTTAGAAAACTGGATTCTTTGAGGATGAGTATAGCTCAAACTAAATTGCTCAGAACTCAGAATATATGACATGTGACTTCCAGAAAGAAAGCAATATGTGAATGCTAAAAAAAAAAGACCAGGGAAATAGCGGGACAAATGAAGAAAAGTAGAATGCATACACGCCATATAAATCAAATATGTCATTTCTGTTAAAGGAGTTTTATATTTGTCAAAGGCAAAAATACAAAAAATTTAAAAATAAAAAGTAAAAAAAAAACCCAGAAAACTAGAAATTGAGAATTAATATTAAAAATGTGACCCATGATGTAAAAGGGAAAATATAAAGGAGAATTGTGTGAGTCAGAAAAAAAGTTTAGAGAAATATATTGCAAATATTTGGAGAAGTAGTTAAAAATTTTAGTAAAATATGAGGGAACTGTTATTTATACTTTTTCTTAGTGACAAAAAAGGAAACCAAGAAAAGCATTCTAAGAAGAGGAAAAATTACCTATGAATAAGGTGTGGAAGGCAGAGCTAAGGGTAATAATAATGAATAGATTGAGACAATAAAAATCATCAACTGCTCTCAATTTTATGTGCATGAACGCTCAGTTCTGAAGATAGCATGTAATACTCCTCCTACTACTACTAGCAGCTGCATTAGAGTGCTGTGAGAAAGACAGTATTTAATTAAATTTTGCTTAAGCAGTAGGCTTTTATTTGTCTGGGGCTGGCTCCACAATTCAGTGAAGTCATCTAGGACCGAGATCCTTTTCAGATTTAGTTAGTGTGCCAGTGGTGACTCCCCCAGTGGTGTCAAGAGGGCCACAGTAGTGCCTGGCATCAAGTCTTAACATAGCCATTGTCCAAAAGCTGGAAGAATAGCATAAAGATTTGGGTCGTTATGCTCTTCGTTCTGTTTTCATTAGGAGGAGCAATATTTCTTAGAATTCCAAAGAGAATTCTTTTATATTCCAGTAGCCAAACTAGATTATATGCACAATCCTAAATGAATCTATAGCAAAAATGTGATGAAAATCCACAAGAGGCTAAGACCGATTCCATTGCTTCCCTTGAGGTTTGATTAGTAAGGGGAAAATGTAGGATGAAGTGAGAATGACTGTTGGTACATAGATGTTTCTGTTCTAGTAGTAAATATTGATTGAAGGTTTTCTACTTACCAGACAAGCTGTATATATTTCATCTTCTGATTGTGTTATGTAGTTAACACAGTTTTATTCCTGGTTATCTAGGAGCAAATAAAGCTGTAAGATCAAGTAACTTGCCTACGATAGCATAGTTAACAAAATGATGCAGATTTGTACAAATTCTCTTTATCTTTCAAGTCTCTAAATAGAATACAAAAACTATAAAACATAAAACTATGCATCATATTGAAATATAAATTCATATTTTGAATAAAATATATATTATATAGTAATGTAAGAAGGGTATGCAGTTATGAATTATGATATAAAAAGAGAAGTTTAACTCATTCTGTAGATATCTGCTAACACTGATTATATTCCCTCAAAGGCCTCGCTGTCTAGAGGAAAGTTGAATACCAAGATCCAGAGGCCATTAGTGAGTGTGTGTGTGTGTGTGTGTGTGTGTGTGTGTGTGTGCTCGCGCACTAGTGTATATCTATTTTAAGACAGAAAATCTGATTTTGCTTAAATATAATGAGAGAAATATAATAATGTTAAACTTAAAAATATGTATATAGAGTAAAGAAGTATTTGAATCAAAGAGAGGTATTAGGTTTAAAGCTCACCCTTGGGCAAAATAAAGGATTTCAGCATTATGTTTGTTGTGTGACACAGATTGCAAAGAAGTAATTAAAAGTGTTCTTTTCATCCCCTCTGTTCCATTAAGGTATAAACCTGTGTGACCTAAAGAACTATAATCACAATCTTGAGTTTTAGGGCGGGAAGTAGAAAAAAGTTCCTAATATACTTAGCATTTTTCCCCTTGTTAATTCAAACTATTCAATGAAAATTCAAGATAAATACAGAGTTATCATATGTTCGGCAGAAGCACAGCACTAATTTCTTAAAAGCAACAGTTTTGTTTTTTTTTCTCTTCCCATATTTCATAAATGACATTCCAGGTGAAGGAGGGCCCTATTGATTAGTCTCATTTCCTGATGATCAACAAGGGATAGAATCCAGAGCAGAAGAAGAGATATTAGGCTTGGAAAAGAGGAAAGGTCCTCATTTATGAAACTTTAAAGAAGAAAGAAGTGTGTAGGCTGTAGGTGGTTCAAATAAGTAGGTGTTATATAAATGACCCAAAGATGGCCTTTGTATTTTGGCCCCTAGATTGATTGTTTCTTCACAGCAGGCTGAGACCCATTCATTATTAGCACAAAATCCTGCTGGTGCTAAACTGAAATTTTTATTCATCCAATTATTTTAAACATAGCCCAAATCAGCTATTTTGCCATCTTCAGTCAGCTTGCTTTGCCCACCCCATGAAACTGGGCTTACTATCTGCTAGCCATGGACAGTTTAAAATCTGGGACTATGAAGACCTCAAGTTGCTGCTGCCCTTCCAAGCTCTCTAACCCAGAGACTCTCTGTCATGCTGATGATCAACATCACCTAGACATGTAACCCCCTTTTCAATACCTTTCTCCCTTTCTGAATGTTGCCCTCATACTCCCATAGCCTCTGGAGAGTTTCATGCTGTGAGAGACTTCCTCACATCCTCATATTTCAGAGTCTCACAGATCAAGCTTGTGTGTGCCACTGTAAGTTCTTGGTCGTATATTTTTAAAATTTTTTTCAGCCCCCAAATCCCTCGAACCCCCTATAGTAGGACAACAACTGACAGATTATCTGCTATAGCTGCACTTATTTCTGTTTCACAGAGGCAAGTGCATTTGCAGAGAAAAGTGGAAGGGCATGAAAAGGGTGATAAAATTTTAGGATAGCTTGACTGTGGAGAAGGAGATGAGGGTGTGATAACTTCAGGTATTTTGAAGGCTGATCGACTGATAATGGGAACAGTGAATTTATAATAGCACAATTCTCACAGTTTTGTTTGTTTCTGTTTCTTTTGTTTTTCTTTTGCACTGTTTAGCAGCCTTGGTGGCAAATAAAAGATGGAATTTGTGTTGATACAGTGTTTGTTACTTGTGTTAATGGTGAAATGAAGAGTGGAAGGAGTCAATATGTTGAAAGTGTAAAAATCTGTAGTGAACGTCTGTGAGATCTGGTGTATAGAAAAGCAAGTGAAGATAGAATAATAGATTGAAGCAAAGGATAAAGTAAGCTTCTAGAGCAGGGCTGTACAGTCAAACTTTCTGTAAAGATGGAAATGTTCTATAATTTGGGTGTCCAATATGGTATACACTAATTACTGAACACTTGAAATGTAGGTAGGGTAACAAAGGAACTGAATCTTTTTTTTCATGTTTTTTACTGTGGTAAAAAACACATAAAATATACTCTCTTTACCAGTTTTTGTTCAGTAGTGTTAAATATATTTATATTGTTGTAAAGCTGATCTCCAGAACCTGTTAATCTTGCAGAACTGAAATTCTGTATGTATTAAACAGTAACTCCCCTTTGTTCCTTCCCTCCAGCCCCTGGAAGTACTGTTGTACTTTCTATATCTATTAGTTTGACTACTTTAGATACCTCATATAAGTGGAGTCATACGGTATTTGTCCTTTTGTAACTAGCTTACTTCACCAAGCATCATGTCCTTAAGAATGTCCTTAATTGTAATATGTGACAGGATTTCCTTCTTTTTTAAGGTTGCATGGTGTTCCATTGTATGGATATATCACATTTTGTTTATCAATTTATCTGTCAATAGACATTTGGGTTGCTTCCACCTCTTGACTATTGTGTAAATAATGCTACTATAAACGTGTGCAAGTAACACTTCGAGATCCTGCTCTCAGTTCTTTTGGATATACACTCAGAAGTGGAATTGCCAGATTATATGAGTAATTCTGTTTTTAACTTTAATTATTCTTACTGTTATTTTAAAATTTTAACTGTTTTTACTGTTTACTATAAATGTCCGATTTTACAATCCCGCTAAATCCCAGTGCACATACCGATTTCTCCACATCTCTGCCAAAATTTATTATTTTCTCTCTCTTTTTTTTAATAGTAGCCATACTAATGAATGTGAGGTGATATCTCACTGTGATTTTGATTTTCATTTCTCTCATGATTAGTGATGTTGAGCATCTCTTCATATGCTTGTTAGCCATTTATATATCATCTTTGGAGAAATGTCTGTTTACGTCTTTTCCCTCCTTTTTTTTTTTTGAAATTGGGTTATTAGATTTTTGTTATTGAGTTGTAGTTTTTCATATATTCTGGATATTAATCCCTTAGCAGATCTTTGATTGGCAAGTATTTTCTCCCATTCCGTAGGTTTTGCCTGTTTACTGTTCATTGTATCCTTTGATGAACAAAATTTTAAAGTTTGATGTCATAATATATGTCTATTTATTCTTTTGTCACCTGTGCTTTTGCTATCATATCCAAAAAGTCATTGCTAAATCCAATGTCAAAAAGTTTTTCTTTATGTTTTTCTTTGGGGATTTTTATAGTATTGGGTTTTATATTTAGGTCTTTAATCCATTTAGAGTTAATTTTTGTATACAGTGTAAGAATCTAATTTTATTTTTTATCATGTGGATATCCAATTTTCCCAGTACAATTTGTTGGAGACTATCCTTTCCCCATTGAATGGTCTTGACACCCTTGTTGAAGGTCATTTGAGTATATGCTCAAGGGTATATATCAGGACCCTCCATTTTATTCCATTGGTTTATATGTCTCTCTTAATGCCAGTACAGAATTTTGATTACTGTAGCTTTGCAATGTGCTTCAAAATCAGGAATTATGAGTCCTCCAAGTTTGTTTTTCTTTTTCAAAACTATTTTTGCTATTTGAGTTCTCTTGAGTTCCCATATGATTTTTAGGATGATTCCTTTCTGTGTCTGCAAAAAATATCATTGGGATTTTGATAGGGATTGCATTGAATCCATAGATCACTTTAGGCAGCATTGGCATCATAACAATTAAGTCTTCCAGTCCATGAACACAGATGTCTTTCATTTATTTGTGTCTTTTTTAACTTCTCTAAGAAATGTTTTGTATTTTCAGTGAACAAATCTTTTACCTTCTTGGTTAGATTTATTCCTAAATATTTTATTCTTTTGATGCTATTGTGAATGGAATTGTTTTCTTAACTTATTTTTCTGTCTATTGCTAGTGTTTAGAAACGCAACTGATTTTTGCTTGTGATTTTGTATTCTTCAACTCTGCTGCATTCATTTATTATTTATAACAGCTTTTTTGTGAAACCTTTAGGGTTTTCTACATACGAGATCATGTTATCTGTGAACAGAGATAATTTTAGTTATCTGTTTACAGTGTGTGCCTTTTATTTCTTTTTCTTGACTAATTACTCTGACAAGGCCTTCCAATACTATGTTGAATAGAAGTGATGAGAGTGGGCATCTTTGTCTTATTCCTGATCATAGAGGAAAACCTTTCAGTCTTTCCTCATTGAATATGATATTAGCTGTGAGTTGATGAATTGAATTTTAATTGAATTTACTTTTATACTTAAATTATAATTTAAATTAGCACCATGCAGCTAGTGGCTACCATTTTTGAAGGTATAGTCCTAGAGAGTCAAGAAATAAATAAATATTGGGTTTGTGGGCAGATGTGAGTTTCATAGTTTAAAAGAAGAATGAATTTATAGGACAGACTTTCAGGTAAGATGGTTTGGAGTCTTGAAAATGTGAGGAATATAGAGATTTTTGGCCAAATCTGAATTTGGCTTTATTTAAAGTGGATTAATAGGATAATGAAGTAACATAACAAATGCCTATTCACAATCACACCAGGAATTATTAGATAAAGTTTTATCAATGACATAATTCTGAGATCAGTTTTCTCCTCTGCTTTGGAAGACACTCAAGTCTGATATAGGTGAGAAATGATGAGATTACCTCCACTGTTTCTTATGTAACATGGAAACCTATTTATAGTTGTGATTCCATTAAACTTTGAGGAAACAGTGAGTTGTTAAAAGTACTTTATACCAGTGTTTGATGAAAAAAAAAAAGGCAAAAGAAGGAAGTAAACTAAGGAGAAAATTGAGGCATACATTTATAACAGAAGTAAGATACTATTTAATTCCATATTCTTTTATATTACTGCTCATAATCTCTGCCTGTTTCTTGCAAAGAATTTCTGTTTAGTAGTTATAGTTTTGTTTTGTTTTTTTTTCAAGCTGGTATTCCTTATTTCTTCTAACAGATCAAGTCAGTATCCCTTTGACCTGAAAATAATTACATTACATTCCACTTTGGTTTGGTTAACTTTAATCTGTTTTCTGGTTATATTCACAATGAATGCAAAATCAGGGAAAAATTAAAACAGGATCTCGATGACTATCTGATAAGTTTTGATGTTATCTGAATTTCTATAGTCTCCAATATGGAGATTTACTAAATGACACTAAACGAGACCTGGCAAGCTCTCTGTTCACAAATTTCAAAGCAAACTCTATTCCTCCAATCTAACTTAAAGGTACACATTCACAATATGTGCCAGTTTTCCCTTGTGCCTTTTAATAATTTGAAAAATATAGGCTTACATACAACCACACTATGTTTTTGCTTTCTTTTCTGTATTAGGACATGTAAGTGCAATTTCTTTATTCCCATGTTATCTCTATGGTGATTTAATAAAAGTTGTTTTTTTAAAAATCAGTTAGATAATTTCTTGTTCAATATATGGTACTTCTTAGTTGTTTCTGTCCCTGAGGAAGAAGAAAAAAATATTTTATTCAGGCTAATCTTTGATATGACTTGCAAATTTTCTGAAGTTGCTGACTATTGGCCTTCTAGTTCTCTAAACTAACTATGCCACCCTATGTGGAAGTTTTGATGTTCTATTATCTCTAGGGTTTCAATTGTTTTTATTTAGTCAGTTTCTCAGAATAGCACTGCAGATAGTATTGGTGTCCATTATCATTTTCATAAAGGAAAAGCTTCTAGAACATGTGGCACATTTCAGTTGCATTGAACATTAAAATGTATAGGTCAGCAAGAGTTTCTGTATGAAATTTAAGATTGAAGCTTATTAGGTCTACATAATCTCTTATTGCTAATACTGTCAAAGAATCAACGGGAAGGATATATCCTATAAATGCATCAGGGGTGCTTAAACTGTGCATATTTCACAATTTAATGCATAAAGGAACATTTAGGTTAGTTGGGAATATTAATTAGAGCATTTCCATAGGTTATAAAAATAAGGAGAATCAAAAATAGAAAATTTTAAACAAAAAAAATAAGTAAATATACTAAGTTAATTACCTTCTCAATCCATAAATCCTTTGTTTAAAAAACATTGCTTTAGGCTCAGAAAATAGTAAGATCTATACTGTTTATAGAACTTTCTGTCTCAGGAGAGTCCCTCACATCATATTAACTCCTTATAGTTCACAGTGAGATATAAAATATATTTTTCTCATGGTATTTTTAGTAGATTCTTATTTACACAATTAATGTATTTTGGAGCTGAAAATGACCCTGAATATTACATTATCCTGAATTCTAAACTACTGAGGTTCAGTGAGGTCAACTATATTTCTAAAATTAGAAAGAGAATTTAGTGGTACAGCCAGAACTGTTACCTTGAACTCCTGATCCCCAGCCAACTGTAATTGATTGCTGTATGGCATCTCCCCCACTCCCATCACTGGATGAGGACATTCTATTGATGATTGAGCCTTTGTCTCACTGTTTCTTTCCAAATCAGCATATACAATAGGTGGACATATAGGAAAGAATCTATCAATTAGTTTATAAATAGTTGAGGATCAAGATTAATCATTTATATTCCTTCAAAATTAAAACAAAGAATAGCACAGAAGCAGAGTGAAAATTAAGATTTAAAATACATATTCATAGAGGAAATTTTCATACTCTGATGAGAGTTTGCTTCAATCTCAGATTTCTTTATAACCACAGACTAGAAATCTCTAATAATAAATACCACCTTCATCCTCTGTTACTCTGCCTGTATTTCTGAGTCCTAGGAGGTCTCGTGGTTTCTTCTTCTATCCTACCTATATAGTGGTGAAATCTCAAATTTAGCATTACTTGCAAACTTAATTTGTATGCTTCTTTACCACTTCTACTAGATATTTAATGAATATCTGTCATAAGACAAGAACTGAAATCATTTGTTTTTCACAGCTCAGTTCATTGTAGTTTATCATACTTAATGTTTAGTCCTTTAACCAGTTTTTAAATGTACATGACAATCAAGGTATATAAGCAAAGTTTATTTTTTACTGAAGATTTCAAGGGGCTATTAACATAATCCACATATTTTATAGCTTATAAGTTTCTTAATTTAAAAAAAAGTCTGGAGAACTAAGGAAACTGAAGACATTAATATGAAGCTGAGAGCGTAGTGGACCTTGAGGATTTGAGGTGCAAACATGGTATATAATAAAATGGAGTAGTAACTTTGGAGAAATATAAGACAATGAGAAATGTGCTGCTAAAAGCTATAACCCAGGTAACTGGAATTCATGGTTTTTTCCACAGTTCATAACCACTCTTCCTCCTCCTTTGGTATCTGATCACTTTTAAGCATAATGTTTAAAAATTCAAATTCTGGATCCAATTTTGCCTGTGTTCAAATCCCAACTTTGTCGTTTACTAGTTACATAATTTTGGGCAAAATTATTTGTGCCTCAGTTTTTTTATCTGCTAAGCAGGAGGAACATAAAATGAAGATATCTTCTAGAAAAGTTCTTGACATGTTGAAAACACTCTTTTATATTATATACTCATTGTTGTGGTTGTAATTATTTGTCTTTATTTTTATTTTGTCTTCCCTGATATGGTGGCCTCTTTGAACAGAGATTAATATTTCCTGATCAAAACAACACAGCCAGGTATCCTGATCATCTGCAACTTACACAGGGCACAGGCTAATGAGGTTCCTGCTCATTATTTCACTAATCATCCACTGAATTTATAACACATTTCATCAATCAGCCAATAAAAGATTAGTAAAATACATATTTAATCAGATGACTATTCATTTTAGCTAGGACGTTACTGTTCATTTTTAATTTGATCCTTAGCTTTATGATCTATCAAATGGCTAAAGGTGATCTTCCAAACTGTTTAGTAACAACTTCAGATTTTCTATATTTTTGACAAATGCTTCATTAAAATTTCTCTTTTCTTTTTAAAAGAGCTACTTTTTCTTGGGTTTCTTCAATAAAATCTTATGTACATACATAGATAAAGCATCAGTTGAAGTTTCCATTAACTTTTACAAAAGGACTCTAATAATAGGAACTTCTAATGTTAAGAACATAATCCTTCCTAGGAATATTCATTGCTGTTTCTATCTTGGAAACACTTAGTAGAACCTCTTCCTTGGGTTATAAGTGGAGGTGGGAGGTGTAGTTACACAAAATATTTTGACAAATACCATTTTATAATTGAGAAATTTAAAAGAGATGGTTATTCAAGTATTGTAATGTATATGTATTATAATTATATATATTATAATTTATATATTCAGAAATATATAATCATAAAGCCTTAAGCATTTAGAAACATAAAATATTTTCTCAACAGTCCCACAGCTGGATCCACTGTTACAAAAATGTGGCAACGGTAATAAAGGATGAGTTGTATCAGTGGACATTATATGACCAGAACAGATACTCTTACTTCCTGAGATTTGCTGGCTTGTGAAACAGTTTTTCACTCAAGTGGAAATGATTCATATTGAATTCCATGGGCATTTGAACAAGTAGTTGGTTTGAGTAGGCATGAAGGAAGTCCTTTTTAAATTGCCTGAAATAAAGTTGTTGAAAACAGAAAAAGTGTTCTACAAGTTTGGTGAACTAGACAATACAATTAAATCATCCACCAGCCATTTCTGTAGAGCATAAATCTTACGATTAAAAATCTAAGCTGAAATATTGATATAATTGTTTTCCACACTTTTTTCTTTTTTTCATTAGAATATATATGATAAAATAAAATTAAAACTGATAAATGAATGAACACTAACCAAACAAGGGAAAAAACTGAATTTAGGTCAGTTGGAACAAAGCTTCCTCAAATACATTTACAGAAGCATTGGTAAACTATAAAATAGCTTTTGGAGATGGACAGATAAAAATGTTGTAGATTTATGATTTAAGAAATTGTGCTTCTCTCCAGGCCTTGGTTTTTGCAAACAGATAAGTGAATTGTATTGTTTGTGTTATCATGCCTTTTCACAAAAAAATTGCTTCATGACATTCATAAGTGGAGTTCCAAGGGCAACATCAATTATTCTTTTTGTCCATGACATTTTTATTCACAAAATAATCCTGAAATACTCCCTTTGTAGCACTTGATTCCTCTATCTGATCATATACAAGACCATTTATAGAAAGGGGAAACTCAAGAAAGGCTTTACTAATAGCTGGAAAAATGCCAGCATATTAGTAAATTTTTTTTATTACTGAAGTAGTAAATTATTTCAGTAATTTTCTCTGTAAACCTGTAATGAGCAAAGGAATTGGAAACCTAAGTTTTGCCGTTTATTATTGCTTATTCAAGTATAGTTATAAGAAAAAATATGTTATTGATTTCTTTTATATTTGTATAAGTGTTATATTCATAAATAGCTGCTAAAAGTTTAGGCATTTTGATCCTTTGAAACAAGTAGTAGCAATGTACCTGTGACCTTTTATTAGCATTAATATTTAGTAAGAATTTCTATATGAGCACTACATAAAAATTTACATTTAAAATTTCCTCTGTTACTGGCCTTAAGAAAATGGATTACATGTTCTTAGGCAAATAAAAAAAGACTGTTTTGGAGAAAATAGTGATTCAGTGGTAGACTATTATTGATATTCAGGCAGTTTTATTGTAACTTTAGAGTGGTTTCTGGCATGAACTTCAACGGAATCATCATCATCCTTACTCTGATGTGAACATTGCTAATGCTATTAACTCTAAGAGAAAGGAAAGCTTCACTTCAGTACCTGAAGACTTAATTCCAGTATCTGATTGAACTCTCCATGTGGAAAAAGTGAACCTGAGTGTGCAACTTAAGTTTTGTGCAGTTCAAGTAATGAAAACCCTAGGCCTGACACTAATCTTTTGAATGTATAGATTTCTTACTTGGCAGCATAAACTCCTCGGCTACTTGGCTCTCGTTGTAAAATAAGCTGTTGCTCAAATCCTAGCAGGAGACTCTGGTCCCTGTAAGTGTTTTACTGCTGAAACAAAAATGTTTACCCAACTCTAAATTTCATATTATAATTAAAATTATCAAAAACAAATTATTTGGTCACTACTTATATTATGCCTTCATAATGATCCTTGCTTTTATCAGAGCACCTTTAATACTTTCTTCAATTACTTATATCTTTGAGGAATGAAAGATAGCTTATTTATTTGTATATCTACAGCACTTTGAACAGTGCTTGTGCAAGGAAACAGCATAATCCTTGCTGAACTAATGAGATGAATTTAACTACTTATAGACCTGGGGCAATCAGTAAAATACAGTAGATAAACAGAATGACCAGAGGTAGATATCTTTCAAATATTTTTATCTTTCTATATCTTAATACTTTTTAAAGTTAAATATGGCTATAGAAATGATCTAGTAGTTCTATCAGATCTCACTATAAATCAAGAAACTGAGATTTTGATATATCCTTGAATAATATCCTATAATTTAAACCAAGAAACAATTAAAAACAATATTTAAAGCTTTCATATTCAAAATATAGGTTAATTAATTGATAATCTCATGATGGGTCAAGCTGAGCCTGGCCAAACACAGATCTTTGCCTACAGGGATATACTTCGGTTCACTAGCAAACCAGCAAAGAAGTGATACAAACATTAAAATATATAAAATTTACACAGCTCCTTGAATTCACCCTTGTTTTCTAGAGGAAAAAAACAAGTCTGATTAAGTAGCCAAGAAACTGAGGCTTTTGACCCTTATACCATTAGGGTGTGAAGGAAACATCAGAATTCAGAGGTCTTTCTACTACTGGAGCTACATACAGATTCTTATTCTTTATTTCTTACCACATGGTTATGCCTACAAGTGGCCTTACCATGACCTAAGACACCAGCTCATCTTGATAATCCTAGAGACATCTATCTCTTGGCCTGAAGCAAACCACTGCTGTTTCCTTTCTTTTAGCTCTGAGTAGTGTATGTCTGCCCTACAACAATTACGTAGATTAGAGGTGAACTTCATCTGTTAAATTGATCTTTCACTTAAGTTCCTTTTGTGGAATGTTTAGATTTCAGTGCCCAGTAGCCCTTTATGATTCATGCGAAATTCACTAGTGTGCTACTGTATCATTAGACGAGAGGTGATGATCATTGGAAATTTTAAATTACCTTCCATACTTGTCCTCTTTGAACATTTCAGAGGACAAACTTTTTTTTAAACCATTTTTTTAAGGTAGAGAAGCCATTAACAAACATGGTGATGTATATCTGTTTTTTTCTTAGTTGTTGTAAAATCTTCAGAAAATTTGACACATTAAGATTAATTCTTAAAGCGAACTCCATAAGAATGAAGAGTGTATTCTTTTGAACTGAATTAAAACAAGGCCTGCATTAAGCATCTGTGGATTGATTACCTGTAGATTGTCTTTGTTCTCTACCTGTTTAAAAAATCTCTCTTCAGCTCCAACATCTTCTGTATAATTCAGTGGTCCACCCTTCTCCATTCAAACCACTTCACTGTTACTCTGACATTCCTGCTAGTCTGACCTCTGATTTTACATGTTGCCGAAGGCAGTATACTAATGAATACACGTGCCTCTATTTTTCTACCGGTTATTTCCTCCCATGAAGGAAATGTATTTCAGTCTTGTACTTTATCTTTTTCAGAAAGAGTTATTGGTTTTCTCTTTTACAAGGAAGACAAAGAAAGAAGGCTCTTAAAGAAGAAAGGTTATGAGTTCTACTTTGTGTGCTGGGTTAATAGTAATTAACCAAACAGACATGCCTAGTAAGTGTTTATAGATAGGAAATTAGGAATCAGGAAGATGTCAGTTAGACATAGATTAGCAAGTCCTTTACATTGAGATTGAAGCCTTGATAATTTTCAAAAAAATAATATTTTATAAATACTTCAGGCTAAACTTATATATAATCAATCCTCAGGAAAGATGAATTCTATTAACATAAGTTGAAAAATATGATAAAGTAAAAATTGAACCAGCAACCAAATAATAAAGGAAAATAGGTTAAACTATTTTCAGACACTACAAGATAAAATAATTTTTGGTAATTATTTTTATTACAATTTCATAGATCTAAAGTGTTTTTACATTATAAAATTAATTGTTCCCCAAATTCTACATTGAAACAAGTGGTGAAATTGGAAAGAAAATCGTAGTTTCATTTTCAAGAACTAGGTTCTGCTCCTAATTTTGCCACATAAAATATATATTCATTTGTTTATTCAAATAATAACTAATTGATGATCATCTAAATACATTAGTCAGCAAATTATTTACATATCTAGGCTTATTTTCTCATCTGTAAAAAATAAAATTTTTCATGTAGCAGTCAATATGATTATTTGATATAGGTCATGTGATAGCAACCATCATATTACCTGCCAAGTAGTAATTTATTTCATGTATTTAATTTTGATATAATTTATAGTCATTATTTAACTTACTGTTTTTCATCCTTGTGCCAAATATCATGTTATGTTTTGGTTCTTCCACCTTCTATTTGTTAATCAAACAAATATAAAATTCTCAGGTGATGCTGAGTGCATGCAGCCATTGCCAGAGGCTGAGAGGCTATTGATTTGATAGTTGTTTTTGGATCAGTGTGAGTCTGGCACTTTCTAAGGACTTTTTGCAGCCAACCCATCTTGGCTCACTGGGCAAAGTAAACTCCCAGGCCAACAAGAGAGACCTGCTGAGTAAAATAAATCACTTGAAATGACACAAAAGCAAGAGAGTTCTTTTTCATTTTTTGGTCACAAATTGTGTGTTGATCTTCTTTCACCAAACACATATTCTATCTTGGGACCACAAGTGAGAGAGGATCTTTAAAAGCTACAGTGGAAGAAAACACAACCACCCACTTTCTTAGGTGGGAATATAATTTCAAAGAGGATAAAAAAAAATTTTTAAGGGAGGGAAAAAAAGAAGTGGAATTTTTTAGGTCTAATGATAACCTTTCTAATTTAATTAGTTTCCCATCTCTATGAATCTAGGTAGGAATAGCATATACTTTCTCAGATTTTTTCCCTTAAATTACATTAAAAATATGCTTTAGAATGATTAATATGTCAAAGCTATATTTTCCATATATATGTATTTATATAAAACTACAGTATCCCCATAGCTTTAACTTAAAATCATTTCATATTTTTCTCTATTCTGAAAGTGACTGGAGAATAAATGCTTAGAGATGTGTTTCTTTAAAAAGTTTGCTTGGGGCTTCCCTGGTGGCGCAGTGGTTGAGAGTCCGCCTGCCGATGCAGGGGACATGGGTTCGTTGCGCGTCCGGAGCCTGTGCTCCGCAACGGGAGAGGCCACAACAGTGAGAGGCCGGCGTAACGCAAAAAAAAAAAAAAAAAAAGTTTGCTTGATTTTAACATGATTATTGATTCTTTTTCTGAAATTACATTAGCATGCAAAAAGTTCATGTTTCTGAAATGATAGAAAATCTTTGTTGATATGGTTAGGTGTGGTTTACTTAAGCATTTGCCCCTGTCCTAGCAGATCATGAGTTATACCAAAAGCACAATTGTTTACAACTTAATTCCTGGGACAGACTTAGGTTTAGAACACAGGCTCATTAAAACTCTGTTGAACTGAATTAATTTACTATTTTAAAATGAATGGACAATTTTTCTTTGAATTCTATCCATTTTGTTTATAATTTGGAAAATTTGCCAACCTTCCACACTGACCAAATGAGTGTAACAACTGGCTATGTGATTGCTATTAGAGTAAAAAAAGCCCAGAATCTAAAAGCAGAAAATTCTCCTCCATAATGGCTCTGTGACATTGTATAAGCCATCTCCCCTGAACCTCAATTGTTTTTGTCATCTATGTAATTGTAATGATGATATCATCTTCATCTTTCTTTCCTGGCTGGGATTTTGAGCCTTTGCAATAAACTTTGACAGAAGAATAATGTAAGTCTTTTGGAAAACTGTTGTAAAATCCCCTTTATACTTCTCTAGCAGTTGATCTTCTCAGCACAGGTATTGTTTTTTCACCTCTTACTCATTATCACTGACCTTTTTTGGAACCTGTTCAGACATGTACGTGTCTCTTAAATACTTTGGTAGAGAAGTGGATGTAATACTATTCTGAAATAGATGGAAAAATTTGACTCCTTTATAGAAAGACAATTACCTCAGCACAATATTTTTAATACTGCAACCAGTGTTTTTAATATCATAACCAAGAAATAACTTTTTAAGAGTACTGTATTAAAGTTTATATTATTTTATTCTTCTGGTATGGTGGCAGTTGTACACATATTTTCATTATGAAGACAACACCAAAATGCTGTTTTCTTCAAGAAGAAAGGGCTCACAACTGTACTATTTTGTGGAGACACAGTAACTTTTTATGAGAAAGTTTGTATAAGGATCATAAACTCTGAGGGTAGGATGAAAAACACAAATGAAAGTCATTTTTGTGATAACCAGAATGTGGAATCACAAATAAGTACAATTGCAAGAATATCCACGTACTATACAGTGGCCCAAATGGATAGATTGTGCAGCCATTCCATTAGATAGAAAACCCTTGAACAGGACAGGTTCTGGTAGGAAGAACGTGAGTTCAGACTTAGATATATTGAGTGTGTGATATGTTTGTGGCATCAGAAAGGAGGTATCAATTAGACTGAAAGAAGTGAAAGCATGGAGCTCAGAGACCTGACCTGGACATTAGTACATCTGCACTTAGAGGGAGCCCACTGAAGTCAAGCTTGTGAATGAAGTGTCCCAGAAAAGAGTATCAAGTGAGAAAAGAAGAGGATCTGAGATCAAAACTTTAGGAAATTCCAACATATAAAAGACAGAGATGAGAAAATGAGCCAGCTAAGGAGGTAGAGAGAAATAACAAGAGTAGCTAGGCAAAAATCAAGAGTGTATTTAGTCAGTAGTTTTAAAAAATTGATCCGGAAGAAGAGGGATAAAGAAAGAGGAATGTATTTTGGACATTAAGTACAAATGCCATTTTATAAATGCAATCAAACACCTACATTTAATTCCATTTAATTCAAACAGTAGAACGATTTCTGTGTACAAAGAACTATGTGCTAGGGAATTGAGAGATGCAAGGTATATTTGTTGTTTTTTTTTTTTTTTTTTTGGCTATGTTGGGTGTTCATTGCTACGCATAGGCTTTCTTTAGTTGCGGCGAGTGGGGGGCTACTCTTTGTTGTGGTGCGTGGGCTTCTCATTGCGGTGGCTTATCTTGTTGTGGAGCACGGGCTCTAGGCACATGGGCTTCAGTAGTTGTGGCACACAGTCTCAGTAGTTGTGGCTCACGGTTTCTGGAGCTCAGTAGCGGTGGCGCATAGACTTAGTTGCTCCGTGGCATGGGGAATCTTCCTGGACCAGGCATCGAACCCATGGCCCCTTCACTGGCAGGCGGATTCTTAACCACTGCGCCACCAGGGAAGTCCCACAGGTACATTTTAAATGAATAAGCAGGGGTAACTTCTGGAATGGTTTAGTGAGGAGCTCAATAAAACCTCTCCTTGAAAAGCAATGATAAAAATGGACATAATTGTCAAAAACAACTACTTTAAGATGCTGGAAATTGACCAAAGACATAAAACAAATTTAGAAATGTTTGTTCAACAACTTCTGTAAGAATAGTGGGAATATGTGGTGTTTCAGCCTGAGGAGGGTCTTCCATTTCTTTCTTTTTTTTTTTTTTTTTCCCGAATTTTTGAATTTTATTTTATTTATTTTTTTATACAGCAGGTTCTTTTTAGTCATCCATTTTATCACATCAGTGTATACATGTCAATCCCAATCACCCAATTCAGCACACCACCACCCCCACCCCCTGCCGCTTCCCCTCCTTGGTGTCCATACGTTTTTTCTCTACATCTGTGTCTCAGTTTCTGCCCTGCAAACCGGTTCATCTATACCATTTTTATAGGTTCCACATATATGCATTAATATATGATATTTCTTTTTCTGTTTCTGACTTAACATCACTCCGTATGGCACTCTCTAGATCCATCCACGTCTCTACAAATGACACAGTTTCGTTCCTTTCTATGGCTGAGTAATATTCCATTGTATATATGTGCCACATCTTCTTTAGCCATTCTTTTGTTGATGGGCATTTAGGTTCCTTCCATGACCTGGCTATTGTAAATAGTGCTGCAGTGAACATTGGAGTGCATGTGTCTTTTTGAATTATGGTTTTCTCTGGGTGTATGTCCAGTAGTGGGATTGCTGGGTCATATGGTAATTCTATTTTTAGTATTCTAAGTAACCTCCATACTGTTCTACATAGTGGCTGTATCAATTTACATTCCCACCAACAGTGCAAGAGGGTTCCCTTTCCTCCACACCCTCTCCAGCATTTGTTATTTGTAGATTTTCTGATGATGCCCATTCTAACTGGTGTGAGGTGATATCTCATTGTAGTTTTGATTTGCATTTATCTAATAATTAACGATTTTGAGTAGCTTTTCACGTGCTTCTTGGCCATCTGTATGTCTTCTTTAGAGAAATGTTTACTTAGGTCTTCTGCCCATTTTTGGATTGGGTTTGTTTTTTTAATATTGAGCTGCATGAGATTTTATATATTTTGGAGATTAATCCTTTGTCCGTTGATTCGTTTGCAAATATTTTCTCCCATTCTGAGGGTTTGGGTTGTTTGTTTTTCTGATATTGAGCTGCATGAGCTGCTTATATATTTTGGAGATTAACCCTTTGTCATTTGCTTCATTTGCAAATATTTTCTCCCATTCTGAAGGTTATTTATGGTTTCCTTTGCTGTGCAAAAGCTTTGAAGTTTCATTAGGTCCCATTTGTTTATTTTTGTTTTTATTTCTCTTACTCTAGGAGGTGGATCAAAAAAGATCTTGCTGTGATTTATGTCAAAGAGTTTTCTTCCTATGTTTTCCTCTAAGAGTTTTATAGTGTCCGGTCTTACATTTTGGTCTCGAATCCATTTTGAGTTTATTTTTGTGTATGGTGTTAGGGAGTGTTCTAATTTCATTCTTTTACATGTAGCTGTCCAGTTTTCCCATCACCATTTATTGAGGAGACTGTCTTTTCTCCATTGTATATCCTTGCCTCCTTTGTCATAGATTAGTTGGCCATAGGTGAGTGGGTTTATCTCTGCACTTTCTGTCTTGTTCCATTGATCTGTATTTCTGTTTTTGTGCCAGTACTATATTGTCTTGATTACTGTAGCTTTGTAGTATAGTCTGAAGTCAGGGAGTCTGATTCCTCCAGCTCCACTTATTTCCCTCAAGATTGCTTTGGCTATTCAGGGTCTTTTGTGTCTCCATACAAATTTTAAGATTTTTTTGTTCAAGTTCTGTAAAAAATGCCATTGGTAATTTGATAGGGATCGCATTGAATCTGTAGATTGCTTTGAGTAGTGTAGTCATTTTCAAAATATTGATTCTTCCAATCCAAGAACATGGTATATCTCTCCATCTGTTGGTATCATCTTTAATTTCTTTCATCAGTATCTTAGAGTTTTCTGCATACAGGTGTTTTGTCTTCCTAGGTAGGTTTATTCCTAGGTATTTAAATCTTTTTGTTGCAGTGGTAAATGGGAATGTTTCCTTAATTTCTGTTTCAGATTCTTATCATTAGTATATAGGAATGCAAGAGATTTCTGTGCATTAACTTTGTATCCTGCAACTTTACCAAATTCATTCATTAGCTCTAGTAGTTTTCTGGTGGCATCTTTAGGATTCTCTGTGTATAGTATCGTGTCATCTTCAAACAGTGACAGTTTGACTTCTTTTCCGATCTGGATTCCTTTTATTTCTTTTTCTTCTCTGATTGCCATGGCTAGGACTTCCAAAACTATGTTGAATAACAGTGGTGAGAGTGGACATCCTTGTCTTGTTCCCAATCCTAGATGAAATGCTTTCAGTTTTTCACCATTGAGAATGATGTTTGCTGTGGGTTTTTCGTATCTGGCCTTTATTATATTGAGGTATGTTCCCTCTATGCCCACTTTCTCGAGAGTTTTTATCATAAATGGGTGTTGAATTTTGTCAAAAGCTTTTCCTGCATCTATTGAGATAATCATATGGTTTTTCTTCTTCAGTTTGTTAATATGGTGTATCACGTTAATTGATTTGCATATACTGAAGAATCCTTACGTCCCTGGGATAAATCCCAGTTTATCATAGTATGATCGTTTTAATGTGTTGTTGGATTCTGTTTGCTAGTATTTTGTTGAGAATTTCTGCATCTATATTCATCAGTGATATTGGTGTGTAATTTTCTTTTTTTATACTATCTTTGTCTGGTTTTGGTATCAGGGTGATGGTGGCCTTATAGAATGAGTTTGGGAGTATTCCTTTCCTCTGCAGTTTTTTGGAAGAGTTTGAGAATGATGGATGTTACTTCTTCTCTAAATGTTTGATAGAATTCACGTGTGAAGCCATCTGGTCCTGGACTTTTGTTTGTTGGAAGATTTTTTTTTTTTTTTTTTTTTGGAAGAGTTTGAGAAGGATGGGCATTAGCTCTTCTCTAAATGTTTGATAGAATTCACCTGTGAAGCCATCTGGTCCTGGACTTTTGTTTGTTGGAAGATTTTTAATCACAGTTTCAATTTCATTACTTGTGATTGGTCTGTTCATATTTTCTATTTCTTCCTGGTTCAGTCTTGGAGGTTATACCTTTCTAAGAATGTCTCCATTTCTTCCAGGTTGTCCATTTTATTGGCATATAGCTGCTTGTCTCTTAGGATGCTTTGTATTTCTGCAGTGTCTGTTGTAACTTCTCCTAGTTCCTTTAGGTGTAAAGTTAGATTGTTTATTTGAGATTTTTCTTGTTTCTTGAGGTAGGCTTGTATAGCTATAAACTTCCCTCTTAGTACTGCTTTTGCTGCATCCCATAGGTTTTGGATTGTCTTGTTTTCATATTCATTTGTCTCTAGGTATTTTTTTATTTCCTCTTTGATTTCTTCAATGATCTCTTGTTTATTTAGTATCGTATTGTTTAGCATTTTGGTCAGAAAAGATGCTTGATATGATTTCAATTTTCTTAAATTTATTGAGCATTCATTTGTGACCCAAGATGTGATCTATCCTGGAGAATGTTCTGTGCACATTTGAGAAGAAAGTGTAATCTGCTGTTTTTGCATGGAATGTCCTATAAATGTCAATTAAATCTGTCTGGTTTATTGTGTAATTTATATCTTGTGTTTCCTTATTAATTTTCTGTTTGGATGATCTGTCCTTTGGAGTAAGTGAGGTGTTGAAGTCCCCCACTATTATTGTGTTACTGTCGATTTCTTCTTTTATAGCTGTTAGCAGTTGCCTTATGTACTGAGGTGCTCCTATGTTGGGTGCATATATGTTTATAATTGTTATATCTTCTTGGATTGTTCCCTTGATCATTATGTAGTGTCCTTCCTTGTCTCTGTAACTTTCTTTATTTTAAAGTCTGTTTTATCTCATATGCGTATTGCTACTCCAGCTTTCTTTTTATTTCCATTTGCATGGAATATCTTTTTCCATCTCCTCAGTTTCAGTCTGTATGTGTCCCTAGGTCTGAAGTGGGTCTCTTGTAGACAGCATATATATAGGTCTTGTTTTTGTATACATTCAGCGAGCCTGTATTTTGGTTGGAGCATGTAATCCATGCACATTTAAGGTAATTATCGATATGTATGTTCCTATTAACATTTTCTTAGTGATTTTGGATTTTTTTTTGTAGGTCCTTTTTTTCTCTTGTGTTTCCCACTTAGAGAAGTTCCTTTAGCATTTGTTGAAGAGTTGGTTTGGTGGTGCTGAATTCTCTTAGCTTTTGCTTGTCTGTAAAGCTTTTGATTCCTCCATCAAATCTGAATGAGATCCTTGCAGGGTAGAGTAATCTTGGTTTCATCACTTTAAGTATATCATGCCACTCCCTTCTGGGTTGTAGAGTTTCTGCTGAGATATCAGCTGTTAACCTTATTGGGAGTTCCCTTGTATGTTATTTGTCATTTTTCCCTTGCTGCTTTCAATAATTTTTCTTTGTCTTTAATTTTTGCCAATTTGATTACTATGTATCTCGGTGTGTTTCTCCTTGGGTTTATCCTGTATGGGACTCTCTGTGCTTCCTGGACTTGGGTGGCTATTTCCTTTCCCATGTTAGGGAAGTTTTTGACTCTAATATCTTCCAATATTTTCTTGGGTCCTTTATCTCTTCTCCTTCTGGGACCCCTATAATGCCAATGTTGTTGCGTTTAATGTTGTCCCAGAGGTCTCTTAGGCTGTCTTCATTTCTTT
>NC_041232.1:43124556-43187018 GCF_002837175.3 Physeter macrocephalus
CTGTCTTCCAGGTCACTTATCCATTCTTCTGCCTCAGTTATTCTGCTATTGAGTCCTTCTAGTGTAGTTTTCATTTCAGTTATTTTATTTTTCATCTCTGTTTGTTTGTTCTTTAATTCTTCTAGGTCTTTGTTAAACATTTCTTGCATCTTCTCGATCTTTGCCTCCATTCTTTTTCCGAGGTCCTGGATCATCTTCACTATCATTATTCTGAATTCTTTTTCTGGAAGGTTGCCTGTCTCCATTTCATTCAGTTTTTTTTCCAAGGTTTTTTTCTTCTTCCTTCATCTGGTACATATCCCTCTGCCTTTTCATCTTGTCTGTGTTTCTGTGAATGTGGTTTTTGTTCCACAGGCTGCAGGATTGTAGTTCTTCTTGCTTCTGCTGTCTGCCCTCTGGTGGATGAGGCTCGTGCAAGTTTCCTGATGGGAGGGACTGGTGGTGGGTAAAGCTGGCTGTTGCTCTGGTGGACAGAGCTCAGTAAAACTTTAATTTTCCAGAGTCTTCCATTTCTTCCTGTACAACTTCTTCACGTGGAGTACAGGGCGAGATGTGAGGTCTTACCTCTCTGCTGCCAAAGGGTCTGATTTGATTTGGTATGGGAGCTTGGTAAAATCTATGCCAGGGCAAACTGTTGCAAACAGTAAAGAAACAATCCAGGAACCGTAGCAAACAATCGGGGATGGCCACTCTCACACCTAGTTTAATGCCATGCTACAGTCTGGAGCAAGCGACAGACCAGTCGACCAGCCATAAATGTAGTAGAAGTTCTGATAAGACAAGTTGTCTTGTCTTTCACATAACCATGGTGGTCTTGATAAGCTTTCACATAACATGGTGGTCTCGAATGTTGTGGCCTTATGCAGGTATCTCTGCAGACTCAGGAAAGACCAGAGAAAGCCTTAGTTGTCTCTTTGTCTTTGCTGACTACGAGACCTTTAGCATACAGAAATTAAAGTCTGGAAAAGAACTGTAGAAACATTGAATTTTGGATGTGTTTCCAAACCATACACAGATCTATCAGCAATGATTTTAACCACACTGCTTACCAATCATTGACCGGCCGTTAAACTGTGTTCATCCTAGGAAGTCAGGCTTAAAAATAAAAATAAAGACAAATAGGATAAAAACTGAGCTGAGACTTCAGTGGTCCTTCACTGGGGGAAAGACATAATCTTTAATTATCCCAAGCAAACACACACAAGAAGGGTTAATTAGAATCTATGGTTGTAACAACATATTACCTACAATGTCCAGTTTTCAAAAGAAAATAATAATGAGACATGCAAAGAAGCAGGAAACTGAAATGTATGCACTTGAAAAGAAAAAGGGTAACTGGAAATGTCACTGATGAGGGATTAGGCCAAGAAAGAATTCAAAGAAACTATTATAAATATGTTTAGAGAGCCAAAGGAAACTCTATCTATCTATCTATCTATCTGTCTATTTATGGTATATAGTGTCACTTTTATTTTACTTGATTGGCTGAAGCAGCAGTCATAAGCCCACCAAGATTCAAGGGGAAGCAACATAGACCCACTTCTCAACAAGAGTGCCAAAGAATTAGCAGTCATATTTTAAAAACACCACAGCCTTCCCTCTGACTTCAATTTAATTACTTTCCTCCTTTGTGTAAAATATGAGTTTCTTCTCCCAACACCCAACACCTACTTCAAGTTGCACTCTGTTACAGCATCATACTTAAGGCCAGGCCCAGGATCTTATCATCTACATGAGGTCCAGGTGCAGAAGTTTCTTGAGTTTGGTTGCTCAAGTCTGATTTTTGTCAATATGAAATCTGAGAATTAAAATAAGCCATTTATCCCCATGCTACCAATAAACAGTGGTGAGACAGATGTAGGATAAGCATAGTAGACAAGCCCATACACAGAGGGGGAAAGTGGGAGACACAGCAGTCACTGGTCAATAGCAGTTCTGAAGCCAGCCAAGCAGGCCTGCCAGTTTCTTGATTAGGCTTAGTGCTCTTCGCTGAGATAGTTTTCAGTGTGTCTGCTATTTGGGTGTGAAGAAAGTCTTGGAAAAACTGTAGACCCAAGCTAGATATCCCATTTGTTTAGCAAAGCAACTTAATGAAGTTTTGAATAGACAAACTTAATTACATGTGAAATGGACTAGACTGTTGTAATATGTTATAACAAAATACAGTCCTTTTAACAAGATGAAAATAATTTATCACACAATAGTCTAGGTAGTGGTCAGAGTTAGTATAGTTGCTCAATAACATTGAGGATCCCGTTTGTTCCAGCTTTTTAAACAACCATCCTTACAGTGTTCTACATTCTAAGAAAGAACAAAAATACTTGTGAAAATGTAGAGAACACAAAACTCATATACATAATAACAACCTTTTGTCAGACCCATGGAGGATGAGTCACTGATGATATAAAATAAAATTATATCTTCAAATAGTATTTAGTTTTATGGAAAACTCACCCTATTAAAGTGGAAAATGAATATGTTTGCATTTAGAATATGATCCTTAGTAAGCACACAAGTATACACAGACACTTCCACATATACAAAAAAATGGACCTAGAATTACTAAAATTAGCAGCTGTTGTTTGTGAGCTAGGAAATTGTACGGATTTAATTTTTTTTTAATTAAAAATACTAATTAAAAATATTATGGATGCACTACTTCCTAATTTTACAAGCCCTTTGGGCATATGTAGGTACTAGTTTTAAGAGACATTATATCCTTTTGCTTAATTGATACTTTGGTAGTAATATAACTTATTAGAAAAAAAGTATTTTACAGGTATGATTTCAAATCACTCATGGGTGCTTTCTTCCTTGAATAGATTCCTGGAATGCTTTAATTATGGATGACTGGAAGCAAAGTCTCAGTCCTGGTCTTGGAACTCTTTTACATCATTGTTTTCCTGCCCTCCTTGTTTAAATCAGTACACTGCTGGGTTGAAATGTGACCTGCAGAATTTGTGTCCACTCGGAATCTCAGAATATGACCTTAGTTGCAAATAGGGTTTTGCAGATATAATTAGTTAAGACAAAATCATACTGGATTAGGGAAGACCCTAAATCCAGTGACTGGTGCCTTTATAAGAAGAGGAGAGGACATATGCAGATATATACACAGAGGGTAGAAGACCATTTGACAATACAGGCAGGAGTTGGAGTGATGCAGCTACAAGTCAAGGCAAGGATTGTGTGGAGACACCAGAGCTAGGATAAGTCAGGGAAGGATTCTTCCCTTGAGCCTTTCAAGGGAATGTGGCCCTGATGATACTTTATTTCAAAGGTCTAGATTCCAAAACTGTAGGAGAAAAGAAATTCTGTTATTTTAAGCCACCCAGTTTGTGGCAATTTATTATGGCAGCTCTAGAAAACTAATCTAATTACCTTCCAGAGAAAGGAATATTTGTAATAAAATAATCTGAGATAAATAATATGTAAGAAGTATTATATAAACTGATGAGGATGATTATAATTTTTGTGACTTTCTGTTTGAATAAAAAAAATTAAAATTGACACTTAAAAAAGTATTATGTATAATATTTATAATATTACATAATGTCTAAGAATAACATGTATGTTGAGATACAAAAATAGAGATTAGTTTTTAAAAAGAGTAGTTGCTGATCAAAAAGATATTTAGGAAAGTGTTTTGTTAGTCATCAATTGCTGTGCAAATGTTAGTTATACACAATTTTATGCATTTTAGCTTCTGACTATCTATAATATAAATTAGAATGATTTAATTTCCCTACCCAAATTCTAAAACTATCATTAGCAGGGATATAAATTATTTCACATACTTTAAACAATTCATCTCAATGAAGGATGATTTATAAGTTCAAAAAAATTTGAACTTATAAATCAGAACCAAGGCAGAAAACATGCCACTGACTAAATATATGAGAGTTCAATATAATTTTCTCTTAGCTACATTTTTTTCTGGGAGTGCAGAATTAATTACTAAATTAAATAAATCCCAATTAATTTTGAATGCACATAATGTAAATAATTGCAATCACAGTTTGGATACCAGTACTGCATTGCACAAACATTTATGTTTGTTTTCATTTATTTAATCACTTGTTCTTATTAGAAAAGATCAGTGGGTTATTTGGAGTCTAACATGTCTCCAACATGTTCTGAAACATAAAAGAAAACTAATAAATATTGAAATAGTACTATAAGTCAAGATAACAGTTTTGAAATAATAAATATTTATTGAATTTTAATTTAATATATGCAGCATCCCAGAACATGTAGTGAGAAAAAAATGAGACAGCTTGTTCAGCCTTCCTTTCCAGTAAAATGGAAATAATACCTTCCTCATGAGATTGCAGTAGGATTAAATGAGATACCATAGGAGAGTCTGTCATTTGTTTCAGATGCATTCCCTTTCTTTCATCTGGTCTGCTAATTATTTCATGGGCTTTACCTCTGCAACTTGTGTGTTTCTCAGGCCTTCATGACTCTTGGCTTCCAGCTAGACTTGGCCAATGGCTGTCCTGGCGGGAGACTGGAAGTTGAGAGTAAGGTATAAACTAGGATATTCCTCCCTCTTTTCCTCTGCTCTAGTCAGAAGCTTCAGAATTGCCTCTGTCTCCTTGGTGGTTTCAGTTTCCACTGGGCAGCGCTAATTTCTCTGGATCCCAATTAAAGAAATCATGTTTAGGAAAGTGCCATTATAGTTATAAGTTGTTATGCAAAATATTGTACACCAATATATAAATTTTAGCTTTTAATTTCATCCATAATGTAAGTTGGAAATATTTATCTCCCTCTGACTCCACATTCTGAAACCAGTCATTACTAATGTGGCATTTTTCCAGGAATTTATCATCCTAATCACCCCCTCCTTATCTGTTAATGTTCTTTTTAGATATAAATTATTATTAATAGAATTAATTCCAATAATTCAGAAGTAATGTCAGTACTTCAGTGTCTCAGTCAATTCCCAGTATGAGCAGAAATAATGTTGTTAATAGTTAAACAAATTTTTTACCCTCCTGCTCCATGATCATATCCTATCCTGTTTTCACTTCCTATTCATTTCCATTTTTTTTTGCTGTTCTTTCTCTTATTCTCCCACTTTCTTTCCTTGCTTATAAACAAGAACTGTTGCCATCTGTCCTGCCAACTTAACAGGGTCTGTAAAGGCAAAATAAGCATCTGTATCTATTAGTGTTTTGTAAACTGTAAAAATTTATTCACATATTAGTGTATCATTTTGCACCAGCTCTTTTTCCTTTCCCCATGCATGCCACTGAATTTTCCCAAGGTTTGTTCTTAACGCTTTTCATTTTGTCCTACAAAATATCTTAGATTGCACATTGATTTTTATATGGATAAATCTCAATTCTCTTTCTAATTCTGACATGGTTGGCAACTACCTACTCAAAATTCTTACTTGAACTTTCTAGCATCACCTCATTTTCATAAGGTCCAAAAGAAAACTGTACTATTGCTCAAAAACTGATATATTGGGCTCCATTGTCTAAACTACTGACATAACTTTTTGCTCCCTTTTTCTTTTTCCTTTATCCTTACCTTCAAATACCCAGAATTGTTGATTCTTCTTTCATAATGTGTCTTTTGTACTTTGTTCCTTTTGCTGTTTTCAGAGTTGTGCTGTTATTTTTGTTGATCTTTCCTTGTAACATTTATTTTAAGGACTTACTGAATGTGTACAATTGTTTTGCATTTATATCAATCAAAATCAGTCAGGAGATCACAGCTGATGTTAGTTAGTTCCACATGAAAATTTAAAATGGGGTAACAGGTGTGGGCGAGCTGAAAAGACAACAGAAAATGTTGTCACAATCCAGGAATTAGGAACAGCAGGATGCTGCCACCACCCTGTAGGGTGGAGGAAAGAGGGGGGCAGAGTTCAGTCCTCTTTTATTAATATTATAACTGAAAGTACTGAATTTAATTTTAGTCACCACATTATAAGAAGGATATTAAAAGTTAAGAAGATGGCTATTATGATACTGAAATGGCTGGAAAATGTCAAGTGAATAATCTTTGAGAGAACTATAATCATTTTGCCTAAAGAATAGGTGGAGTGGTGGCAATGGGAAGGATATATCAATACTTGTACTTGTCTCCAAATACTTAAAGAATATTAACGGAAATGTGTATTTTACTTTTATTACACTAGGAGAACTAAGAAGCTTATGGCATTGATTTTGGTCAATGTGAAGCCTGATTTTAGAGTAATTAATGCTGCCTCAAAATATGCTTTGCCTTGAAAATAATGAATACACTATCACAAACTTGGTATTAGAGTATTCACACAGAGGTTAAATTTGAAGCAAAGGAAAAATGTTAGCATTGTGAAGGAGTAAAGCAATTAACTTAATAAATTCTTGCCAAATTTTAAGGTTTAATGTTGATGAGGAAGAGTATCAAATAAGTGCAAACTGAGTTGTTAAGATTTTCACATGCTGCAGAAAATTAAAAATTAATATTATCCCCTTTTTTGACAAAGGATAATTTCATCATTGACTTCCATGAATGCATTTATTTAATGCATTTATGTGTACAAAACCATGTTGGCAAATAGAGCCATTGGTATCGATTACTAAAATAAGGAGAAAAATCAGTACAGGGAAGTAGCATCAGTATCAAATGAACTTTTGCAGGCTCTAGAAGTAGCCAAATATGCTTACATGCAATGAAGACAGAATATTGTACTAGAGAAACAAAGATTTTACTGTAAAATGGGATAATTAGGTGATAGAAATGACGCAAAGTAGAGTGTAGATAGAGACCTAATCTTGCCAGTCGAGTCAATAAGGAGAAAGGATGTGGCCCTAGTAGCAAGATTTCGGTCTCATGGATCTTAAATTTTCCCACTGTAAAATTGGCAAAGAAGCCAAAACTCTCCTTCCCATTTGCAAAAAAAAATATCAAACTTCCATTTGGCTTCACTTCTGAGTGCTCCTGGGCTTTTCAGCTTTATTTCTCATCTTGTCCCAGCCACATATATTCTTCAGGGATAAACCACAAGGAACTTCATGAAAAAGGCAGGTTGGAAGCAGGCTGGGGAGGACCAGACATGCATTTTGTAGACATATGAAGAAAGGATGGAAAAATAAATAAATAAATAAATATGCACACATACACGTACATACACTGATTATGTTAGGAAGAGGAGGGTAAAGTTGACTTCAGTCTTCAGTAAACAGAGTTCTTATTTCTGAGAATGGCAAAGATAGATGTGATTTTTAGTTGAAGAGAGCAGGGCTGTTGTAAATAAGCACTATGAGAAGTGCATATAGTTGCGTAAGAGGATTACTGAGCATCACTCAGGAAATGATTGAAGACAGAACATGTAACGTTATAACAGGTCAGAATTTCATGGCTTGCCGTTTTCCCCTGTTAAAATTTTTCTTGTCTGTATAAGGAAAAAAGAATGCAAACAAAACTGATGTTTAAAAAGCAATCAAGCTTTTTATCAATAGGAAACTATTTCTTCACAGAATTTATTTTAGGAAACAGTTGGGAATAAGGGAGTTTTGAGAGGTTTGGATAAGGAAGGAATAGAGAAGGAAAGATACACAATATGGAGATGAAGGGACAGTTCATGTTCAGTGGATGGTCAGCTCTAACACAATAACATATTAACACATGCATTTTTAAAAATCAAAGTACAAGAACATATTCTAAGGAAAATATGAAAATATTTCATTTGCTTCATCTTCCCCCCCCTCAAGTCAGTGGGTTTATTATAACAAGCTAACATTAAACTCATAGATTTCTTTAAGCAAGCATTGGTTCTGATAGAATGTGGCAAGATTGATAGAGAAGAGGTTGGAGATACTCCTCTCAACCTGTGTAAACAAAAATTATCTTTATAACTTAGTTTGCACAGACTTTACCAGCCCCAAGAACATTTCCATTGCATATAGGTATATCTATTAGACTCATTTAGATTACTTAAACTTCCTTTTAAAATATAATTGTCCGGTAGTACATTTTGATGCCTTTTCTCTATGCTCTGGAAAAAAAGACTCTACTATCAAAAATAAAAACATTAAAAATTTTTATAGTTGTTATATTTGTGTGGTTGGATTTGGAACTTTGAAAAAATCTTCATTGTGCAGTCTATATTTTCCAAATTATTCTTTGAACATACATACTTTTTAGAAAAATATTAATATTTAAATGTGTATATATAACATATTCTCTATGTATGTGTTTGTGTGTGTATATAAACAGGAATGTGAATGATAAAACGGATTCTGTATTGGAGACTAGTTCAGTGAAACGTGACAAAAATGGCAAGGGTTCCTAAAGTTTTAATGTACAATGATGTGACCCCAATCTGGATGAATATAAAGTGTAGTCAAAATTGGGCTAATGAACAGAATAATGTGGGATGTTCAGCAGCTATTTAAGTAAGTGTGAGGGAACCAGAAGAAAGGAAGTTTTTGATTCTAGGAGTAGAATACCTATTCAAAATTTTGGAGGGCGAGAAGTGTTCTATAATAATGTTGATAAGATTGAAGCTATCCTGGTCAGTAGCTGGTGTAGAGTGCAAAACAACAATGAAAGAAGGGAAAGACTAATCCATTAAAAGACAAGGGACAACTAATCCATTCTAGATAGATTATCTATCATGAGCAAAAGCATGGTGATTAGAAACAGAAGTTAAGTTTTATAGAAAAAAAGTAATGGCAATCAGCCTCAACAACAGTAAAGTTTGCTTTTTTCATACATTTCTGAGCCTGTCTATAAAGATAAAGTAACTTTCAGACTTCTGGAAACTGATACATCTTTTATATCAATCTAGAATAATTGACTCTGGATAGTTAGAGTAACAAAAACAATTAAATTAGAGGAAATGGCAAAGTAATTTTTGTGTTTAAGTGATATCTGTTTATACTCTAAAAGTGTGTGACTATATACAATCATGGTCATGCACCAAAAGTAAGAAGTTAAATGATTTAAACTGTCGTTGTTATGTCATTAATGGGCTTTTTTCTAAAAGAGCACACTAAAGTAGGAGGAAGCTCTTACAAAACTCATTAAAAGAAAAGCATAATTATAGTAACTTCAGTTTAGAATAGAATATAAAGCCTAATTCCAAAAATCCGAAAGTTCCCTGTTGGAATTTATCTTGAAAATGTCAGACAATCTGTTATGAAACAATATGGTTGCCTATGTGAAGAACTGTGTTCATGCCAAACCAGCTAGTAGGCAGATCATTAACAAACTGTATAAACAGAGAAGCAAAATGATGGATCCCCTAAGGAGATAAAGTATTTATATATGTTAGCTCAGAAATTCATTTGTGTTCAGCCCAACAGGTGGTCCCATACAAAGATACCATCTGTTCAGTGAAGTAAAACAAATTTTGGGTTTCAAATGATATAGACTGCAACAATCCGAATTCATGTGAATGTAAAAGAACATCTTCTCTTAACTAACACTAAGGAAAGAAAAAAGATTTTCCTTGGGGCAATTGGTTATGATGTATGTAGACTAGCCTGAAATGAATAGGCTACTATAGCATGTTAGAATATGTGAATGTAAGGGAGATTGCCAAATAAGAAATTAATTATATCTTATCTTTCCATCCTAACTGCCCAGTTCAGTTAGACCACAGTGCAGAAGATTAAGTTAATCATAATCCTCTGTTCTTAGAACAATATTATAAGCACCCAGGGGGACCCTCTCTTGTCTATTTATTACAGTTCTCCCCTCCATTTCTCATCCTACTGCGAACATTCAGGTAGATTCATTTGTTCGTGTAAAATGTGCTTAGTAATGTATGTTTTATTAACATACATGAAGGTAATTTGTACTGTATCTCATTTTTTTCTTTTTTATTTCATTGAGACATCTTTTTTAAGTTCAATTAATGTGACTAAACTATGTCTAGTCAATTACTTTTAACTTAATGGTATACTATGATATTTTCCTCTACATTTTACCTAGTGTCCTTCCCAGTGATACATACCTAGATTCCTACCATACATTTAATACACCACAAACATTATTGCAAAGAATATTTTTTTTGTGCACAGTCCTTAATAGATCTATGTGAGAGAGAAAGAATATATATATATATATATATATATATATATATATAATGCAATTTCTTGTTCATAGCATAGGGTATGAGATTATTTTATTTTTAGCTTGGCTGTTGTCATATTGCTTGCTAAAATGACTGCAACTGTTGACATTCCTGATAGGAATTTTTGTATGTATCAACATCCCCACAGACAAATAGCATTATCCAGTTTTCTAAGTTTTTGCAAATAAGTGTAAAAACTGTAGAGTGTGCTTAATGTATTCTATCTAATCTCTTTTCTATTTCTATCTATTCACTTTTTTTCCTGATTACTAATAAATATGATTGTCCCTTCACATACCAATTAACCTTGTGGTTTTACTTTTGAGTGAATTACCTAGTTGCCAAATTGTACATTGAAATTAAGAATGTCTTCGTAATATGAAGCTTTAATGATAATCCTAAGGGAAGGTTGGATGCGAGTGACTATCCAACAGCATCATTATTTAAAATGATGCAGAGCCAAAGATGATGCATTGCCTAGCAGTTAAGGGTACATTGCCCGAGTCAGGATCCCTATTCTCTATGCCTTGCTAGTGGTATCATCTTTGCACATTGTGGCAGTGTTTTCTCTTTTAAAAAGTAGGAATTATATTAGTAACCACTTCGTAGAGTTCTTGGGAGGTTAAATTACATAATATACAGAAGAGACTAAAAACAAAGTCCAATCCTTGTGAGCACTGAATAAATCAATGTTTTAAGAAAAATTTCCCCTCAATTTTTCATTAATAATTTTATATTTTTCACATTTTGAACAGTTTTACCTACTATATAATGTTATCAAGTAAATTAAATATTAATGAAGGGACATAAATTGCATTCAGACGACCTTCAGATATTCACATCAGCCTCCTTTGGCCATTTTGCTATGTACTACATTTTCTGTCTTTCTTTCATAGCTCAGATAAACAAAGCTCACCTCGGAACATGAACTGAAAAGCCTAAAACCTGTTCTCTGAGCATCCTCCCTACATTTGTGAGACGTTCTGATTAGATACGTTTATTTAAAAGGTTACCAGGACAGTAGTTGCTATCTTAAAAGTTAACTAAATAATGTACCCCAGAAAGGCAAGCCATTCACCAGCCATTTGTAAATTCATGCATCTCATTCTCCCTCCACCCCTGCTTCATTTATCTTCAGCCATTTTTTTAAATCTATAAGCAAAATCTTAGTTGTAAATGTTAATATCTCTCTTGTTCCTAATTGGATGAAATTTGCCACCTCTAGCTATGAATTTAGTTCAAATATCTCATGTCTTATGGTACTCATAAATTAAATGTGTTCAGGGAAAACAATATAGAATTATGGACCACCCTACAAAAATCTGTTTACATAGTTTTATGAGCAGTTGTTGAAATTCTAAAAAAACAAAAAATGTGCACTTTAGTAAGGGTGAAGGACTTTTTCCTCAGCATCAATAGGAAAAAAAAGAATAATTGAGAAAACTTTGTCAAAGAAGCATGTTTTACGGCCAACAGCTTAAACAAAAGTGAAATTTAACCTGTTGTCTCAATAACAAGGGTTTATTTTAGAGTTTTTGTTTCAGTAGAGATATAATTTGTTAAACATTTAACATAGTCACTTCTAATTAGTTACATGTTAATTCCTGTTATGAAAATTGAAATATTTCATTCTTACAAAACTAAGAAGGAAACAAGAAATAGACTTCATGAAAGTATGAAAATTAAGGTCCTGTGGCTGGCCAAAAAATTGACCAGGAAATGTCTTAATGACGATACAAATACCTTGCTGGTTTTCAATATCTGATCATTTTGGTACTGGTTTAAAAAGTTGAGTAACATTATTTGGAAATACAGTCCTGCAAGTTAAGTTGCATTTGAGTTGTTCTGTATAGCAAGGGATATTTTGAAGATGTATGTTTGATTGTCATTAGTTTTACTTTACTTTTATTTTATTTTATTCTATTCTGCTCTATTCTATTTTATTTTATGTATTTACTGATTTATTGATTTGTTGCTCCTCTGTAACCAGCAACCCCCACCATTAATCACTTCCTATATATTATTGACATATAGCTTTCCATGTCCTATATAGTATTGATTTATATTCTGCTTTGTGTCCCCTTATATTTAGTGCTTTCAGTGCATATGTATAAGCATATGGATTTATGCCTGTATAGGTAGAGAAAAAATATAGTTCAGTAAGATAAAATATTTGAATTAGGTGATAAATGGAATAAAAAATGGAGGTAGGAAAGTATGAGTATATTTACTAGAAAAAAATGTATGCCAGGCAGAATCATATATATTGTAGGTAAGAGCACAGATTTGGAGTTAGACTAAATTAGGTTTGAATTCCTTTTTGCAAATTTATCTGACTTTGGACAGATTGCTTTAATTCTCTAAGGTTCATTAGTCTCAAATATAGATTGATATATCAGTACTTACCTCACAGAGATGATGTAAAAAAAACCCAAAAAACAAATTATAAAGTGACCCAAAACTTTTATACCTGTATTTAGAGTACAGTAAATGTTCAATAAACACTAAATATGATCATGATGATGATGATGCCTTATGCATTTCATATAGGATTTGGCTTTATGTTTTATTGTGACAAACACTTAAAAATAGTTATTAAATTTTTTTATGTTCATGAAATTAAATGCAACCAAAGCCCTAGTAAAACACAACTCTGTTCAGTAAAACAATTAACATTCTCTAATGCATTCTCACAAAGTCAGTGATAAATATTAGAATACTTATTATAATAACACCCTTTGCTATAGGCTGATGGCTAAAAGACAAATTGCAATTTTGTAAAAGAAAATGGGAGTGGGTTTGGAGGGAAGATTTGAAAGAATAGAATATCTTCCAAATAGTCCAAATAACAGATTGAATAAATCCAGAGTTATCATAGCTTATGTAAAAGAATGGATAATCTAATTTTTCCTCTTTTTGAGATTTTTGGTATATATCAAGTGGCCAAATATTTTTGAGGTTAGAATTTTCTAGTAATCATTGAAACCATGTTATATCTTATAATGCCAAGGCATAGGATTTAGTGTTAATCTGAAAGAATAAGGTAGGCCTAATGTTGTCCTAATATTTACAAAAATACCAGTGTGTAAATTTAAAAGTAAGGTGTCAGGGAATTCCGTGGCAGTCCAGTGGTTAGGACTCTGTGCTTTCACTTCTGAGGGCCCGGGTTCAATCCCTGGTTGGTGAACTAAGATCCTGCAAGCCACGGTGCAGAAAAAAAAAAAATTAATAATAATAGTAATAATAAAAGCAAGGTGTCCCACAACCCTTTTTCCTGTTCTCTCCTTGCCCTTTATTTTCCTACCCATAGAGAGAAAACAAAGAAACAGACAAACAAATCCAATAATGTATAAACAGATACTCCCAGAGTTATAGAATGTTCTCAGAGGTACAAGTGAAGCCTATTAGACTTTCTAGCCTCATAAGTTCTGTGAACCACCAAAACCCATTCAAAGAGAGGTTAATGGGTTTTGACCTAATCAGTTCTTCCAAGGTCCTTTATGGTTGCTCTGAAATGGCATAAGTGGTTTACAAGTACCTGATGTCAAATTAAAGCTATTTTCAGTGTCAGAGGAAAAAGAATTCTTAGGGTCACTTGGAGCCCTATTAAACTGCTTAGGCTGTTCTAGAGAAAAATGAGAGAAAATAAAAATTCCATGGGAGTTATGAATTGCCATAGAAGAATTTGAGGTAGTAGTAGGAAAGTGTTCATGGTTTATTTAACTTTTGTATGTGGACTATGACAGGAATGGAAACCTTTGGTTCCTATCAAGAGGAGGAATGGATCCAAAGAGACAGACAGGGATTACAAGGGTATAAATCCTGGGCTCTGCTGCCTGGATTTGAATCATGATGTCCCATTTATTAGCTTTGAGAACTCAGTTACCTAAACTTGCTCCTAAACTTTCTCATCTGTAAATGACAGTAATATAGTGTAGATAAAACACATAGAACAGTGTCTGGCACAAGTAAATTACATGTACATGTTCGTTCAATGAATATATGCTGTGATTTGTATTTTCATGTATTGATGAAATTATTCTAAAATTCTTTCTTAATAGATATTCATTTTCTGTAATTCAAAGTGGAGGAATTTGAACTTCGAGGTTTAGAAAATTGCCTAAACTCAGAGTACACTATGATTCAAACTCAGACTATTTTGATTCTAGGCCCAATAGATTTGGTTATCGTTGTTGTTGTTGTGTTGTTAAATCTGGAAAAGATAGGCCCTGTGGTCTGATATTTTCTCTTTTTTTAACATAAGGATGAGCATCCATTTTTTTCTCCAGTGATACACAGGCAAAGGCTGCTAAACTAGATGGTCCAGGTACCCCCAAATAAACGGGGTCTGGGGGAGTCACAATGGGGCAGACAGGAGGTGTGCCTGTGCATATAAAAGTGAATGTTATGACCTCTTATTTTGCAGGCTCTTCAGACCTCTTGGCTAATACCTGCCTCATGTGGTTGTAACGTCAGAAGCATATATCCCAGTTCCAAGTTCTAGCCCATAATGACTTTGTCAGCATGTCTGGCAAAAAGGTTTAGTAGTCCTGACATCAAAAGCTCTGTGCACTGGTGCCAAATCAAATCTCAGTGACAAGAGTTTTGGGTGCAATAGAAAAGAATAGCTTTATTGCTCTGCCAGGCAAAGGGGACACAGCAAGCTCCTGTCGTGAAAAACTGTATGTCCCAACCCGCGAGGGTTTGATGAGGAGTTTTATAGCAGTGGTTCAAGGGTGGGGTTGCTGATAAGACTAGCATGTGTGAAGAGCCTGCAGTCCTCTAATCTGGTCTCAGGTAATCTTGTTGATAAGCTTCTCTGGTTCCTTTAATGTAGCCTCACATAGTCTTTCTCTGCCATGAAGAATGCTGACATTTTAAAGAGCTTAAAGACATTATTATGTGTATCCCTTGAGGTGGAACCAGGACCCTGCCCCAAGGCTGCACTATTGTTTCTTGTCTTTGCATCCCTTCCCTTCCTGGATTAGCAACTGTTCGAATCTGCCCTTTGGAACTCAGGGAAAGTCATGAAGGCTGGAGTCTTTTTCCTACAAGAAATGGGTGACAGAAAGGCTTCCGTGCCCAGGAGCCCCACAGGGTCCTGCTCGGTTTCAGTCCCTATGTTGAAATCATGTTGGTGACAATTTCACAATGGCTTTTGTAGCACTTAAAATTCTGGGAGTTCATGTGTCTGTAAAAGGAGTTTCTGAAAAAAATTGCTGTGAGCATAACATAGAGAAATAATTGTCTTTCAGTGCCTGAGGCATGCTCTAACCAATCCAATTTTAAAGTAGAAACAAAACACAGAGCAGAGGGGTAATAACAGCCATGTTTTAGAAGATGAGGCAGAAATGTTAGATGATTTGGGGAATGTCTATAGATTGAGGTTTTTTTCAGCTGGCCCCAAGGGAGGAAAAAGTTGAAGAGAAAAAAATGAGATGAATATGAGCAAATGTCATTTCAACAGGCTGAAACCTGACACCAAAATAAAATGTGTAGCAGTGAAAGCATGAAAAGTAAATAAAATGAATGGCTGTCTAAATGGAGATATAAAAGAAGCATCACTATACACATGGCACACCTCTGATTTCATATAGTATAAGGAATGCTCTTATACCAAATGAATTCCCAGAAAGCTGAAGCCAGAAGAAATATTAGCATGAACACAGTCTAATCTCCTATTTTTTATAAATGAGGGCATGACAGAGAATTTACAAAAATATATTTCTGCTATAGATAGAGTTTTACCTTACTGAAGGGAGTGGGGTGGAGCATAAGATCTGGTTCTTGGTGGTAAGGAGATAGTCTTATGTTTAGATGATAAGCTCAACACCTTTATGTATGTAAACCAACCCTTTTCCCCATATCAAGGACCTCCTCAAGGCAATCTGTAATGCTTCAATCACAAAGATATCCTAGGGCAGGAAGTCTGTGGGAACATCAGTTTCTAAGCTTATCTGCTAAAACCACTTTCTCGGGCTACACTGGTATTAGAACCCCTAATTCTTTTTCATTGTTACTGCTGGATAAATATGGGTGAGAAAGCTAAAGAGTGAGGAAAGAATCATGGAAGCCTTTCCAAGAATAAACAACATCATCAGCACTCTGAACAGAGCTTTGATAGACAAGCAGGGAGTGACTTTGGTTTCCTTGTTTATTGTACCCCACAGCTTAAATTCCAGACTCAGCATCAGGGGTGGGATGCAGGGGGAGGGAGATACAGTGATCAGGTCCAGAAATTAAATGATCAGATTTTTAAACTGAAAGTAACTATCTCATTGAGCGCCTTGGTATTACAGATGGGGAAACAGTTCCAAAGAAGCATAGGAAACAGTCTGCCCAATATCACCCAGTACAAAGTTCGACCAGACTCTATGTGTCCAAATCCTCTGTTCCAGTGCATTTACCATTGACGTGCTCTCTTTCTTTAAAGAAAGCCCTAGATCCTAGTCACTTTATGACTATTCTTAGGGATGAAGAGGAACATAACATATTGCAAAAAAGTCTGAAGAGAAGGCATAGGGTAGAGTTCTGGCTTTGCAAACTCTGGGTGTGCTTCCTCTAGTACCCTGTGCATATTTGTAGTTTACGACTTACCACATTGCATAGAAATCATTTCCTTGTCAGTGATTAGCACAGTTTTTGAAATATCCATGTATTTTAGTTGAATTAAACTATATGATACTAAGGAAGGAAATGGACTTATCCATCTCTGCCTCAAATTTTCTTCTTCAATAAAGAGTCATAACTGTTTGCCTGTTTAACTGGGTTGTTGTGATGACTAAACATTAATGATGGATGTCATGTACTTTGCAACTGGAAATTAGCCATCTAAGGAAAATAGAAACGGTAGTGGTGGTCATAGTAGGAATAGTAGCAGTACTCATAGTATTAGTAATTGCTACCCAATTAACATGTTTAGAATAGGGAAATTTAAAGAAGGGAGGTGAGGAAGTTTGTCCTTAATGTATATAGCATTTGTCAAAATGATAGTTGTTATATCAGGATCTGAATTGGACCAAGAACAAGCAGTTAACAGAAGCTGAATGTACTAAAACATAACATTCTCATGTACATCTGAACTATGTTTGCAAAGTTCAGTGATAGTGGAATACCGAGGCTCAAACGTACTTATACAAAAATAAAAAATGATAACGGTGGGAAAACGTTACTAATACCTTCTGTTGTCATAGTGTTATTCATTTATTCAATCCAAATCCATTTTTTTCCTGAGTGGAGCTTTATTATAATTTTTCTTTCATGAAGCATTAGTAAAACCATCAGAAAACAAGTAAAATATGAAATCAATTTTTATGCTAGAGTTTGTGATATGATATCCATTGTGAAAATTCAAGGTTATATACCTTTTTAATTTAAGTATAATATTGAACATTGAGGTTTCTATTCAGATGCTTTTTACTGAGAAAATTCAGTTTGCAACCAAAACAAAGCCTGCTGAAAAATTTGAGTTCAACTATTTAGATTTTAAAGCCATGTGTCAGTAAATAACAGATTTGACTACTTTTTTCCCCATTTATGCTTGCAAATGGTTTTCTCAAAAATAATCAAGTTGTTGTTTTGGAATTTTATGGCAAACTAAAAGGTGAATGCTAGGAAACTGTACCTATAGTACACAATATTAAATAAAATGTGTATTAATAGTGAGTATTTGTATAGTAGATGATATTTCTGAAATGCTTTTGAACCATTTATTTGTAGACATTAGTTAATGTTCTCCCTATAATCAGCTTTATCTCTCTACAATATCACTTGATGATTTTACTTAAAGAAGTTGATACTGGGGTGTGAGCTTTATCCTTTATGATTCATTTAATTCTCCTTTGAATGTGTTCTACTTAAAATGGTAACTGTTTAAGTATGCTGATATATTTGCTCTTATTTAAGTGATAGGTCTTTTGCTCTCTAGAGCTACAAAATAGTAATCTATCGGCACATGAAAAATTTTTTAAATGTCAATCAGTGCAAAACTAAATATTTAGAGATATACTTGATCCAGTAAGTAATTTCTTCCTATGTAAAATGCTTATTAATACCCACCCAAAGGTGTCTAGGTATGCAAGTGTTGCAGATTAGACAAAGATAACATACTTTTCTGCCTAGCTAGGCCAGAGTTCAGATGTGTTTACAGTAATTGGCACCTCACTGTTTGTACTGATGTTATGCATGGAGGCTTTTTGCTGTGTTTTTTTTTATTTTGGAGGAGGGGAGAAGGCAGGAATACTGGTGATTCTGTGGCTGGCCCAGACACAAAGCATGTGAGTTTTAAAAATTTATTCTCTTTACAAGGGTTTGAACTCTTCTGTTTAGAAGCACAAGGCTCAGAAGATTGAAGAGCTATTTATTTTAATGAGATATCTGTAGTGTGGGAAGGGGTATTGGTCAAGAAAGACTTGGTGAGGTGCTAAATCCAAGGAGAAAAGTTTCAGAGCCAGATGAAAAAAGGATACAAAGCTGATGAGGAAGGGATAAATCTACCAATCTCTATGTGTTGCGCAAAAATGTTCTAGCAGCGAAGTACACAAAAATTTTTATTGAATTCTAGAAATCTCTGTGTCCTCAGTTCCTTTAACTATCAAAAGGATATAAAGGTAATAGTAGTACTTTGTTTACAGTGTTGCTCCAGGCATTGTAATGGAGCATTCTAGGTAAAATGCCTAGAAGACCGTGTGGCACAGTGTATCCACTCCGGAAGTGTCAGTCATTATTTTTCATGTAATTATTTTTTATTCATGTTAGACTTGTGAACATGCTGAAACTTCACCAAAAAAGTATTTTTAGGGTTCTCTGTTATAAAGAGGTTGATGAAAAAATCTGTTAGAAATTTCACTGTCCTATGTGGGCAATACTGATCTATTGATAATAAGAATAATTAGTAGAGAAGAGAGTTATGTGTTTGACTTATTGTCTAATCAGTGCATATGAAGAATTCTCTGTAGTGTCCAGAAAATATCTATTCATGTACTTTATTTTCAAATGTGGCTAATTTCATCTGTTCCTGTCTCAACATGAGGATAAGTAGCAATGCTACTATTACTCATAATGCCATGAGTCTTTGGAACATGTTTATATTGAAACAATATAGCTCTTCTTGCCTCCCAGTTTCCTAATACTACTTATTTAATTATGGTTCTATAATTTTGCGTGATGTTGCATCATCCGATGAACCACCCATGGATCCTGGTTTCCAGTGACTCTCAAAGGACATCACTGTGCTTCATTGATAATAAACACAAACACAAGTTTTACTTTGAGTATGTATAAAATGTAAACAATAATTTGGTTTTTGGTCACGTTGCACAATTTTGATTAGGGTTATTGCTGTCTAGAAATGGAATTTTTTCCACTTCCATCTTCTACTCACTGACTCTATTTAGTCTTCCTCAAGAGCCAGTGATAATTTTTTTCTCCTTCTTATGAATTCCGATATCATTCTTGTACCATATTTAGGGTGTCTGTTATATACTTCCTTGAATATAGTACTTTATCAAGATACTTTCCCTCATTAGGATTTTTTTTAGTATAGTCTTATGTCCTATATATTTTCCTTTAACTTATTTTCTGTATGCATTACTTATTCAATACATGTTCACTGAAGTGCAAAACAGTTTATTTTCTCCCAATGTTAAACAACAATCAAATAATGGCATATTCTATTTTTCACTTACTAACTACTGAGATAGAGCACCATCACATTTCATCTGCATCATCAAGAAAGCTGTCTTACTAGTCCAGCAGGTTTCCTCAGTACTTTCTCCTGGGACCTTCATGATGTCTATTTTCCCTGAACAATTTGATGGTTAGAACTTTATCCAATTAGTTTAATGTTTTAACTTATGTTAACATATTTATTAAATAATTAATTTCCCCTTAAACTCTTATTAGCTCTTAAGACATTGCCAAGAATAATTCTGAGATAATTTCTGAGGGCAAAGTTCTATAGGAAAAATAAGAAAAAATGTTAGGGAATCAGGTTCCAGAGGAATGCAGAAAAACTTTATATGAAGTGGATATTGAAGGTGGTTAAGCTAAACTTTGGCCTCACTTTCAAAGATTACCCTTTTAATCTAAGTATTTAAAGAGTTTGCTTTGCCTTCCCTGTACAACCCCGAATCCTAAATATTTAACATGAGCCTAGGTAGGGGAGAAACAAATTATAAAGACCTAGAAATTTTGTGTTAAAATTTTCTAAGAAGATTAACTTAATGTTGAAAGGGCAAATAATTTTCACACCTGAAATAATGAAGTACAGACTGTAATTTTTTTTTTTTTTTTTTTTTGCGGTACACGGGCCTCTCACTGCTGTGGCCCCTCCCGTTGCGGAGCACAGGCTCCGGACGCCCAGGCTCAGTGGCCACGGCTCACGGGCCCAGCCGCTCCGCGGCACGTGGGATCCTCCCTGACCGGGGCACAAACCCGCGTCCCCTGCATCAGCAGGCGGACTCTCAACCACTGCGCCACCAGGGAAGCCCCAGACTGTAAATTTATTGATGAAATACATTGCAAATCACTTTTCTTTTAACATAAACTCTGTACTCTTGTAAATCAGATTGTTTGCCACATATATTAACTTACTGATTGAGCTTCTAGATTACTTGGTACAGTTGACTAATTATTTTCTTCTAATAAAGAAATTTTATTCATAATTAATTCTTCTAAAATATAACAAAATATCTTACTTTGATACATATGGCACAGAGATAAATCTGTCTAATTTTTCCCCCTTTGTCATTTTAGCAGTTGCCTATGAAAATATACTACTACAGAAACCAGTCATGTTTCCTAATAAATCTGTAATATGTTATGTCTCTGGAATCTGGGTTATACAGAGTTGATGTTACTGTCTGAGTCATGTATAACTAACCTTGGGATAAAATTTATAAAATCTACTCTGGTCCACCATTATTCATGTAAATCTGTTGTCCTAGTCCATCCAACTTTTGAAATAAAAAGAAAATATAACCCCAAAGTTTAAAGCTATATTATGGTATATAGAGACAGAAAGCTGATCAGTGAGTTATCAGGAGCTGAGGATAGGAAGAAATGGAGAATAACTTCATAATGGGTATAAGGCTTTATGTCAGGGTAATAAAACTATTTTGGAACCAGATAAAGTTGAAACTAGTTAAAGGTGATGCTTGCAAAACATTGTGAATGTACTAAGTGCCACTGAACCATATACTTTTAATTTTATGTTATGTGAATTTTACCTCCATAACAATTAAAAAAAAAAAACTGTCTTATGGGACGCCCAGTCCAAAACATTCAAAGGTTTTCTAACAAAAAATAATGATTCACATATGTGTGGACTTGAGAGGATACATTATAAGGGTTATATTTCAATGTATTCTTGTCCAAATCTGGTCTCAATCATATATTTCTTTTTCCAATTACTAGTATTACCATTATCAGTCACCAGTGCATTCCTCTCTCATAATCTGCATCTTCTGTTTAGTTTTTTCACCCCATTACTTTAGTCATAATGGCCTAATGCTCCTAATTTTTCTTATCTATCTCAGTGAATAAAATTTTTACATTCTTCACCTCTGAATTTTCCAGATCAGGAATGAGTATTTCACCTTTGACCTTTCCTGTTCTGTGATATACAGAATAATGGTCCTCAAAAATGTACATGTCCTAATCTCCAGAACCTGTGAATATGTTAGTTTAAGTGACAAAAGAGACTGTGAAGATGTGATTAAGGACCTTGGGAAGAGAAGATTTTCCTAGACTATTTGGGTGAATGCAGTCTAACCTGGTCCTTAAAATCCAGTAATCTTTCCCAGCCATGGTTAGAGAGTGAGATATGGCTATGGAAGGAGATTCAAGAAGATGCAACATTACTGGCTTCAAAGATGGAGAAAGATGTCATGAGCCAAGACTATAAGCTAGAAAAGGTAAGGAAATGGATTATCCTCTAAACCGTCCAGAAAAGAACACAATGCTGACCTAACTTAAATTTTAGTTCAGCAAGACCTATGTAGACTCTAATCTACAGAACTGTAAAATAATACTTTTGTGTTATTTTAAGCAACTACATTTCTGATCATTTATTTTAGCAGCAAGAGTAAACTAATACATCTTCTTTTCTCATAAGATTTATGATAACTATCTCATCATCTTTCAAATCCATTTACTTTTTCCTATTTACACCATTACTGCCTTGTATTGTGATTTATTACATTTTTGGATCATAGCAATAAATTCATAAATACTTCCCTTTTATTTCTAAAGTCACTTTAATTCATTTTCTACACTGCAGTCAGAATTGCCATACTAAGAGAGAAATCTGAGTATAAATTACTAATAAATCCCTTCAATCATTTCTGTTACCCTCAGGATAAAGTCCAATCTCCTCATATGTTTCACCAGACCCTTCATGATCTAATTCTTGATCTCTCTCTTTATCCTCTAATGATTTATCATCCAAATATACATGAAGTTCCTGCAAAACACCCTATTTTCTCCTGCCTTTGGGTATGAGACTTTTCCCTCATTTACACTACCATCTCTACCTAGTTATCATGTGTTTATTCTTTACCTATCAATATACATTACCTTTTTTAGGAAGTCTTTTCTGAATCCATAAAATTAGGTTTCCTATCACTGCTTGCTCTTGCCCTCGAGGCATCCATTATAACCTCAATCATAGCATTTATCAGTCTACTAAATGGTATCATTTAGTTTTGACTTGTAAGTGTCCTTCACTAGACTGTAACTTTCTTTATTTTTATATCTGTTACTTGGTATTCAAAAGTAATATATAAATTAATGAATAAATATAGGTTTTTACCTTTTGCCAATTTGTATGCGTATATGTGCATGTGTACCAGCATTTTACCACTTACTTATGGTAGTATCTACCTTATTATAACTTTAAGTTGATGGTTACATGTTATAGTATGAATTTAATCAAAATATTCCTATTAAAAATGCAATGCTTACTGAATGATTTGGAGAATGTCCTCAGACTATTGACTGGTATAAGTCTAACTTATTCATTTATGTCTAACCCATTGCATCCAAAATAATGAATCGGGTGGCTGCTATCCAAATTGTAGGCATACTGCCCGGGAAGAATTAACCACGTTTAGAAGTTTGCCTTGCAAATCCAAACCTGTTAAATGACACGGACTGTCTCAGCATGTCATTCAGTAATGTAATTATCACTGGCATTAATTATTAGATTCTAAATTGCCCTTTTCATCATGTCTTAAAGAGGAAATTATGATTATTTCTGCTCTTTATCATTTATCCCATCTCACTCTATTTGAAGAAGCAGGGTATTGGTCCAAAAGAATAGTTATAATAAAGCCATCAATGAATATTTTAGTTAATAATACTTTTAAAGTTCTCTGGAAAAGCCATATAAATATTGAAAATGTCAGGTATAGTAGCCACTTCTTGATACCGCTGCTAGTTATCAATTCAAAGGCCATTATATAACATTATCTTAACTTAGAAAAGTTTAAAATATGTTTTATAATGACAGTATATATATCATTTATACAATTATTTATTATGGAAAAACAAATAGAAATGTAAACTCCGTTTTTTTGCTTCTTAAGAGAAGCGTTTACAAACTCAGTGACTTTTGTACTATATGTATAATATTCAGATGCAGTAAACTAAAAGTCCAAATAAACTTGTTTCAACTTAGATTGTTCATGTACTAGTTATTTGTCCTTGAGTATATCTTACTTTATATGGGATATAGTTTATTAATCTATATAATGAGGTTAATATTTCTTCCACCTCCCTATGTTATAGAATTAAGAGAGTAAGTCAAACAAGATGGGATATTGTAAAACCCTAAAATTATAAAATTTTGGCATTATAACTAAAATGAAAAATACTCAGCTTTGACCAGGGTGAACACTTAATAAAGTAAATGAGTAATATAAATTATTTGAGAATAAACAATGTTCTAATTTAAACATTTTCTTTGACAGTCACCAGATTAAAACATTTCATCTCCCAATTAAGGTATCTTAAATGATAAATTTGTTATCAATTGTTGTTGCTAACTTTTTTTTTTTTTTTTTTTGCGGTATGCGGGCCTCTCACTGTTGTGGCCTCTCCCTTTGTGGAGCACAGGCTCTGGACGCACAGGCTCAGCAGCCATGGCTCATGGGCCCAGCCGCTCCAAGGCATGTGGGATCCTCCCGGACCGGGGCACGAACTGGTGTCCCCTGCATCAGCAGGCGGACTCTCAACCACTGCACCACCAGGGAAGCCCTTGCTAACTTTTTTAACATCTTAAAATACTAAAACCAGATTGCACTGATTATGTGTTGGATGGCATAGAGATTATCCACAGCATTGTTGTCCATGTAGTTTGTATTAAATAACGAGCAACAACTTTCATCAAAGACAAATGAAGACAAGACTCTTTCCCCTAAAGATATAATAGTCAAGGGGAAAAAAATCAGCTCTTTCTTAAATTCAAAGTATCTGGTGAGTTATAAAGTTTTAATTATGGCATTATAAAGTTTTCTATGAAATATGAAAGACTAAAATACACAATTCAATATGTATGCAGTGGGCATCATGCACTTTCATATGTACCAAGTTTACTAATGAAATAAATGTTAGGATCACATAAATTAATCATTTTGCACACATAAAAAAGATTAAGGATCAGAGAAATTAAGTAATTAGTTTGTACATATTAAAAAGACTGAAGCTTATGGGAAAGGATTTAAATCAAGGGGTGATAGACTCTGTTGCACCACTCAAAAGATATGGAATAGAACTGTGGTCCAATGAGAAAGCCCATTTGCCGAAGGAACAAGATATTTGTTTAAATCCTATTTCTCAAATATTTAGTTGTATGACTGGATAATTGAGGGAATTTCCCTGAGTCTTGGTTTCCTGTGAAATGGAAAATTAACACTTATTCCACTGAGTTATTTGACTTAACTAAAACTTATCATTTAATGAATCAACTATTAAAAAATAATAAAGATAAAACATTGATTGAACTTAATAGGAGATTAGAAATTACATATTATAAATACATGATGATTTATAATGATAAAAATGAAGATGATTAAATTGAGGATTTTTAAATAAAATAACGTAATCTCTAAAAAGAATTTTAAAATATCAAGGTTAAGAAAAATTATAGGATGTTACATTAAGAGAAAAAATATAATAATTAAATTAATGGACAAAATCTTACTAATATTTCTGTCCCTTCCAGACTGAAGAGACAGAAAATTCAAGGTCACAAAGTGGTCTCATATTTGGTGTGTTCAAAGAACAGCAAGAAGGCATAGGTGGATTGGTTAGAGAGAAGGAGTTAATTGTAGGAGATGAAATCAGAGTTAGCCTGTGGCCAGATTAATTTAGATTTCCAAGGACATTGTAAGGATCTGGGCTTTTATTTAGAAAGAGATGGGATGCTACTGGGGGATCTGAATGGAGTAATGACAGATTCTTTCTGAAGTATCTCTTTTCCTGCCATATAGAGTGAAAAGAATCATTCAGAAGCTATTACAATAACTCACTTGCAGAAGGTCAAAGCAGAGCAACATGTTAGTATGCTGTGGCAAAAGCTGCAGGAGATGAGAATTTTGACCAAGTAGTGGCTAATTCGATTTTTACTGGCCAAATTTTGAATAAACTTTTTATTTAGAATGAATAGAAATTGCTTTTGTATAGAAAATAATATATATATATATTTTTTAATTTCAAAAATCACCATAAGTGTCTCTTTTTTTTGCTTGCGTAACTGGGAGACTGCAATCAGAAACAGTACGTTTAGAATGTGAGGATGCTGAAGCTAAGTCTGGATGTTAATCATGAGTTGACTTCTAGACATCTCCAGTGAGGGTGTCAAGTAAACCTTATGATATACACGTCTTGCATGTGGAGAATATGCCTGACCTGAGCTAGGGAATTAAATTTGGGATAGTTAGCATAGATAATATTTAAAACCCCGAGATCACTTATAAGTGAATATAGATGGTAAAGAATAGAGGCTCCAAGACTGAACCCTGAATTCCTGCAAAATTTAGCAGTCAAAGACAAGGAGAAGAGGAGGAACCAGCAATGGAAGCTGAGAAGGTGTTTGTGATGAGGCAGAATGTTATCTGAGAGAGTAGCATCCCAGCAGTAATTCTACTGCTATGAAGACAATATAGGATAACTATGCATAAAAATACTAATGAAATTGCTAAGTGCAATTAATCTAAGTGAACTATTCAGCAGAAATGTTTGTTTTTTATCCATCCTGCTAAAATATTTGTAAACATAAAATCCTACCTAGGCCAATTCTATTGTTCGTGACTATTCAGGTTACAAGTTACAGAAATTGAACTTGAACTCACACAGGAAAAAAGAAGAAAAAGAAAAAGGAAATTCCAAAGACAAACTGATTAAATAATGAAAGTAAAATAAGAGGGATATACTTAAAAATAAGCAAACGAAAGCTACACCAGGCCACAAACTTGTATGCCATCAGGTCTCCCTCTTAGTTTTTCAGTTATGGTTTTCTCCACTTGTATACTTCATTCTCTCTCTCTGCAAGCTGATTTCCCTTAAGGAGGATACTTGAATACTCACAGATCTCAGTCCTTCATCTTGTAATATCTGTCGCCACAAAGCCTGAATATTTTGAAAACTCTCAAGGAAAATCTCTGCTTGACTTGAGCCTACTCTTGAACTAGTCAACTATGGCCAGAGATTGGTGCCAGGTAAAGACATAGAGGTTCCCAGTGAAAACAAATAGATGAGTGGAGAAAATACAAGCCCCCAAAAGAAAATGAAAGAGGGAGTGTGATTCTCTTAAAAAGGATAGCAAGTAACAAGGCAGGGAGAAAAATAGTTTCCACCAAACCCTGAGCCCTATTCTCAGATATGTTTCAGCCTCATGTTCAAACAAACCTTTATTTTTCAGATGTTGTTGTCTCTGATTCATTTTTTGCTAAGTGTCAATGAGTCAAAAATATTAACAATGAAGTAAGTGTAAATTATCAATGGACTATATGAAATTATGACTAAATCGATTGAATTCAGACTTCTCAGAGTCACAATTGGTTAATTTCTTCAATTTAAGTACATTTTTAATTCAAAGTGCTGAAGAAAATAACAGAAGAATTATTCAGTTTGCACTATTATTGGAATTAATCTTTTGAGGTTGTTTTTAAGATCTACAAGATGCATAAATTCCTCAGCAACATGATGTTTCTAGAGGATTCCAGAGAGGGAATCATCTTTGAATTACTAAAATTTTGACTGGATTTTTATAAAGATAAGTTGGTATCAAGCTGGTTTTAAGTTTTAGAGCAGGGTTCTATTAAAATGCAGCACATGCTCCCTCAAAACACACACATATCATGTATATTTAATTTTAAGAACAAATTATCTCACATAATACTCATTTATGTAATGAAGTACAAATTTGATCCTGAGCTAAAAATAACATCCATAACTTAATATAATGATAATCCAAATAATTAAAATCCTATAGTCCTTAGATTTTATTAAATATTCATGTTAATATTCAAAACATAACAGCTAATTTATTCTTTAGAACAATCTCTTTGTGATGTTTGTGCCATTTGATTGCTTTTTTGCCTTTCAACTTTATTTCAGACTACAGAGATAAAAAGTAAATACTGTTTTTCCATTCATTTAATGTATCTCAATTCTGTTTTCCAGTTTTCTCTGGATCTTAGTTTTGTATTATACCAACTGTCTCACGTGGGCACAACATCTGATGTTTAAAATCTGATGTACAATGACCTCACATCATTTTTCAAGAGTTATTAAACTCAAATTAGTGTGCTTAACTTATGTACTCAAATGTCACATACATTCTCAGCCAGACACTCTTGTCTACTCTTATCAAAATTTGTTTTTAATTAATTCAGTACTTTTCACAGATTTAAATTTGAACTGTTTGTTGGTCTAGCCACTGATACCTCTTCATCAGAAACACATCCTGAATTGGCTGATATCCAGGAACTCTTCTAGCATGTATGTTTCTGATCACAATGCATATATATTTTCCCAATATATTTAACTGTATTTTTTTTTCTTTTGGACTTCTCTGAATTTCATGTCTATTAACAATAAAAATAAGAAAATAAATGTATATCTAAAAGGCTTTTATTTTCTTTCAAGCTGTTATATTACAGCTTGAAGCATTCAGTAAATAATTTCTATTAAAAAAAGAAGACTTATTTTCCAACTTTGAAAGTCTTCAGGAAAAAAAATAGGAATAGTTGACTTGGTGTGTCTAGATAATGATTTGCTTCTTTTCACAAAATATAACAGGAATGAGATTTGTTATTAAATTTATAAAATGTAGTATTAGAATTCATCTAAGGGTATACATTCCATTAGTTAATTAAATACATATAAATAGTTAATAAGCATAAGTGTATTTCTTATGATAACTTATATAGAGGTATCACTTTAGTATTTCACTAAGTAATTGTATACAAATAGCAATTTTGTCATTAGTGTAGTGAAGTGAATTTTTCATAGACACCAGGAGAAAAAACAATGAATACTATCTATAGTGGTGAAATAGAAATAAGATTTATTGTCTACATAAAGGTATAGGCTACTCTGGTGAAAGAAATAACCTTTGTGACTCTGAAAGTGTTCAAAGTACAAGCTACCTAAAATAGATTAGTTCCTCTTTTCTTTGCTAACATTTATTTGATGGTGCAACTGCAAACACATACATCCAGTGCTCTGTCCCACATAACCAACATGCCAAGACTTGTTTCTCCTCTCGCATAAATATGTAGAGATGATATTTTCTGTGTTTGAAGTTTCAAACCTAGGTTTCAACTTCCACAGAAAGATTTTTTTGAAAGTACGGCCCTTTCACTGTCATCTCTAACTATATTCGCACTGTTCCAAATTCTGGAAAATAAAAAATCAGCAGAGCACATTTTAAAAAATCACTAGAAGACAGTAGAACAGAGGTTTTGTCCCACTTTTCACTAATTATGTTTGTGACCTTAGATAAACCACTTAATCTGCTTGAGTCTCCTATTTCTAAGTTGTAAAATAATAAGTTATAACAAAGTGATCTTTACTATCTCTCTCATACTTTAATATTTTGTAATTTCTAGCTCATAAATATGCTGATTACTAAGTAAGGAACTTTTCCTTATCATTCCTGATGTATAGGAAAAAAATTAGAATTTAATGGAGTCTTCTTCAGAGGCCCCTGCATGAAATTGCCGTTCCAATTGATGTTCCACTTTCTGATCATGCATGTGGTGAAATGAAAAAAAAAAAATTGGTCTAATGTCCTCTTTCTTTGTTAACTTCTCCATTGGTCATGAATCAATGATAATGTCAGTGGGCATGATTGCCTAAGGACCCAGGCAAAGTGACTGATTTTTCTGGATTTGCTGTTTTATATAGCATAATTTCTCCAGAGAATGATGGAATCTTTTCTTCATTTTGTGTTGTAGTGACCTGGGTATAGAATCACTTATTAATTCATCTTGGAGCAAGCCAGGTTCTTACCAAAGGAGCATAAAGCCTGTCACATAAAACCTGTCATTCAGTTTCTGACTATGAAAAATAAAGGCGACATTAGATGAGGAGTACATATCAATTGATTTGACTTGATGGTCCTGGACACTGGAAGCTCTGTTCCTTTATGTTAAATAATAATTTTTAAAAAGGCACTTACTATATTGTATTTCTTCTGCTTTTTCCCAGATAGACATTTACCCTGTGGACAGGCATAATCCTGAGTGGAAGCTCGTTCACAGGATACAGCCCAACAGAATTAGATGCACCAAAGTGAAATGACAGTGAGGCTCTTATTCACCAATATGCTCGAAGCTCTTGATTAACTCACTCCTTTCTCTGCCTTAACATACACTTCTGAAGGTGACATGGACCACAGAGCATTTAAGAGTATAAAACTCATTTCCAGAAAAAAATAAAATAAAAAAGGAGATCTGCATCAGTAACAAATTTTCCATAAGTAACACTGAAAAGGAAATTTTTAAAAATTACTGTATATTTCTCAGATTTTCACTAAAATAGTATGTTATAAGATAAAGACATTTTAGACCAGTAATTCTCAATTAGACCATCACTTACAAATCACATACATCGCAGACTATTTAATTAATGATTCTGAATTCCTGCATGCAGAGATTCTTTTCCAGTGGGTCTTTGTGGAACACAGGAATCTGTCCTTTAATCAGTATCACTAAGTGATGTTGTCGCAAATGATATGTGAAGAAGAGCTAGAGAAACAAGGCCTTAGACGACTCTACCATGTATGAACACCCATGCTTTCTACAGATAATTCGAAATTACATATCTTGAAAATATTCAGTGGAAAAAGTCACCAAGTAATATGAGCAATAAAGTTGAACAATTTATTTCCACTTAAGAATACTTCTTATGATAACAGCTATATCCTGATGGTGTTCACCAAGCTCATAAGAATTGAAATATATTACCTAGATATTTTAATTTTAAGCTAAATAGTGAATTAGTTTACCTGTGGTTGAATTATGCAAAGAGTTGAATTTATAAACAGGTCAATTATAAGGGCATGTTTCTCATTTTTCGTAGCTAAGGAACCAGAATCTCCTGTCCTCTAAGTACAACACGCTTTTACTTTTATTGTCTTGGGTACTTGCTTTTTCTGTGGCTATCTTTTCTGTTAAAACACTGTTAGGGACCAAATGTTTTGTGTTCCCCCAAATGCATATGTTGAAACCCTAAACCCCAGTGTAACTATATTTGGCGATGGAGTCTCTAAGGAGGTAATTAAGGTTAAATGAGGTCAATAGGATTAGTGTCCTTATAAGAAGCAGCAGCCTCTCTCTCTCTTTCTCTCTCTCTCTGCATGTTCACAAAGAAAACATCATGTGAACACATAAGAGAGATGGCAGCTGCTTATAAGCAAAGAGAAGAGATCTTAGAATGAAACCTACCTTGCTGGCACCTTGATCCTTGATCTTAGACTCCTCAGCTTCCAGAACTGTGAGAAATAAATTCCTGTTGTTTTAGTCACACAGTCTGTGATATTTTGTTATGGCAGCCCTAGCAGACTAGTATTGATTTTGGTACTGAAAAGTGGGATGCTGCTCTAGCAAATTCCTAAAAATGTGTAAGTGGCTTTGGAACTGGGTAATGGTTAGAGGCTGGGAGGAGTTTTAAGGTACATGCTAGAAAAAGCCCGGATTGCCATGAAGGGACTGTTGGTAGAAAAATGGATGTTAAAGATGATTCTGGTAAGGGCTCAGAAATTAAAAAAAAAAAAAAAAAAGAGCTGGAGAGAAAAGCCTCCATCTTCTTAGAGAATACATAAATAGTCATTAGCAAAATGTTGTTATAGATATTAAAGGACATTCTGGTGGGGTCTTAAATGGATATGAGGAATAGGTAATTGGAAACTGGAGGAAAGGAAATCTTTATTAAAAAATGGCAAAGGGAAAAAAGAAAATGGCAAAGGGCTTCCCTGGTGCCCCAGTGGTTGAGAGTCCGCCTGCCGATGCAGGGGATGCGGGTTCGTGCCCCGGTCCGGGAAGATCCCACATGCCGCAGAGAGGCTAGGCCCGTGAGCCGTGGCCGCTGAGCCTGCGTGTCCGGAGCCTGTGCTCCGCAACGGGAGAGGCCACAACAGTGAGAGGCCCGCGTAGAGCAAAAATGGCAAAGACACTGGCTGAATTGTTTTCTAGTGTTTTTACAGAAGATAGAACTTTTCAATGATGAAATTTAATATTAGCTAAGGAGATTTCTAAGCAAAATACTGAAAGTGCCACTTGGATCTTCCTGACTGCTTCTATGAATATTTGAGAGTAGATATAAATTGAAGACAGAATTGTTAAATAAAAAGGAACCAGAACTTAAAGATTTGGAAAATTCTCAGCCTGTCCATATTTCAAAAAATGAGAAAGCATGTTCTGGAGAGAATACCAAAGATGTGGCTGGACTATCACTGGATAAAGAGATTATGTGTCCTCAAGTCTATTCTCTAAGTCTGCATCTTTATTCCTGTCCTGCCCCTAGGCTCTTCAGAAACTTTTTTTTTTTTTTTGATTCCGTATATATGTGTTGGCATACGGTATTTGTTTTTCTCTTTTTGACTTCCTTGGTATAGGGAGGGTGGGAGGGAGACGCAAGAGGGAGGAGATACAGGGATATATGTATATGTATAGCTGATTCATTTTGTTATAAAGCAGAAAGAAACTAACACACCATTGTAAAGCAATTATACTCCAATAAAGATGTTTTTAAGAAAAGAGATTATGTGGTTATATGAGCAGACACACTGCCAGTTTGAACTGAAGGAGATGGAGACTATACAAAATGAAGAAAGGCTGTGAGTTTTTTTTATTTTACACAACAGGACCATAAAGTTATCTGCCTGCAACAAGTTCTATTCTTCAAGAAAAGGGAAGAATAACCCCAAAGGTGATTCAGAGATTATTAGGAACACTGACTCAGTTTCAAACTCTGCCCAGCCAAGACCCCCCACTCCGGGACTCCAGAAGGTGGGAGTACAGCCCCAGTGGGTCCAGAGGCAGGGTACTGAGACATGAAGGATTATGCTCCACTCTTAAGATCTAATGGAATTTGCCTTCTTTGGTCTTGGACCTGCTGGGAGCTGTCACCCCTTTCTTCCTTTCTGATTTCTCCTTTTAGGAACAGAAATACATATTCAATGTCTCTCCCACCATTGTATTTTGCAAGCACATAACTTTTCTTGTTTCACAAATTTGCAGATGAAGAGGAATTTTGCCTCAGGAAGAATCACCCCTCTAGTCTCACCCATATCTGATTTAAATGACATATACATGACTCTTTGAACTTTAGACTTTAGGATTGATGGAATGACTTTTGGAGCTGTTGGAATGGAATGGATATATTTTGCATACAAAAAGGACATGAATTCTGAAACTGAATGTTTATGTCCCCCGCCAGATTCATATGGTGAAGCCATAACTCTTAGTGTGCTGAATTTGGATAGGGCATCTCTGAGGAAGTAATTAGGGTTAAATGAGGTCATAAGGGTAGGGCCTTGATCTGATAGGACTATTGTCCTTAAAAGAAGAGATACCAGAGAGCATTTTCTCTCTCTCTTTCTGTGCACGCACAAAGAAGAGGTCATGTGAGCACACAAAAATGGCTCCCACCTACAAACCAAGGGAAGAGGCCTCAGAATGAAACCAATCCTGCCAGTGCCTTGGTCTTACACTTCCCAACCTCCAGAAAAGTGAGAGATAAATTTAAATGTTTAAGCCATCCAGTCTGTGGTATTTTGTTATGACAGCCCAAGCAGACTAATACAAGCACCCTTCTGTTTGATATGTGAATGGGGCAAGCTGTATTTGAGTTAAGAGAGTTAGAATTTTGACTGCAAGATATAAGTCTTGAGGAAAATCTTCAGATAACCATTTGTAAAATTTGTGGTGGCTTTTTATTTTTTGTAATGGAGAAATGTAACTTTTTCTGATGAAATGGTGGCTGCTTTCCCCAGGAAATGAATATATTCACACAATTACAGTGTTTTGCCATCGTTGGGGAGGGGAGGAGAATTGCTACACTACAGATTGACTTGACTTGAGCCAATCCTTAGACATGCTAAAGATCCTTACATTGCGTGTTCAGAATGCTTGATGAAATATGTTACATAAGATGGCTGTGTGTCAAGCGTGCTTAGTTTAATATCTCAGAGTCTGATGGTATCAGTGTTGTACTGAAGAAAGCACCATGCTAGTGAATGTGTTGGATACAAAGATGAGTGAAACAGAGTCCTGCCTTCAAGAAGTTTACACTCTATTTGAATAAATAAAAAAATAAATAAGATCCTTTTGGTTTTCACTTGTCCATTTATTTATAGTGTGCCTTCTAAAATCTAGCTAAGAGCTATAACAAGCAAACAAGAGAAAACCATCTAAAGACAAAGGGAGAAGGTGGCCATCTACAAGCCAAGGAGAGAGGGCTTCAGAAAAAAAGTAACCCTGCTGACACCTTGATTGTAGACTGACAGCCCTCCAAACTGTCAGGAAAGAAATTTCTGCTGTTAAGCCACCAAGTCTGTTACTTTACTATGTCAGCCCTAGCAAATTAATACATCTGGTAAAAAGAGCTGAAATAAGCTAGGACAAAAGCTTGACAAAATGTAAGAAATACATAAAAATAATGACTGCTTTTAGTTCCAGTTAAGTTTAACCAGAGCATCATACAATTGACGTCTTTGAAGGCCAAGTTTTCAAGGTAGTAGACTAGAAATAAAGCAAAGTACTAAAGTGGGATTCCTAATGACTAAATGGAATAATTGTGAGGATATCTAATCATACTAGATTTCATTTAAATTAGACAGCAGATATAAGAAAAGATTAAATGTATTATATTAAATGATATTATCATTATATGTTTAATTCTAAACTTGTTATTAAAATCTTCACTCAAACTGCTCATCCTTTGATGGGGATGATTACTTTTCATTATGGATCATTACATAACTTTTCAGATGTTAAATGACAGATTGTTGCTTTTGTAGAAAGTCGTATACTAATATGATAGAGAAAATATTAAAATGATTTATCCCCAAGTAACTTCCAAAATAGCGGTGGTTATCACAGTTTTCAAATGCTGTAACAGGAATGGGAAAGGATGGTGAAAGCAAAGAAAATGGTCACAGATAACAACCAAAATAACCTTGTTATTCTAGTATTTTCTTGGGTTGATCTGGACAAGAGTATTTAGAAAAGAACTCACTTAAGGCTTGCATGTATATATATATAGATATATATAGCTATAGATATATAGGTATATATCTTTGTGTGTTAAGAAATATTCGTTTTATTTAACCAGTTTTCACAGCTGAATATTCTATAAAAATTTTACAGATTATACAGTTTATATATAGTTCAAACTACTGAACTAAAAAGTAGATCCCACAGATACAAAAATACTGCACCAACAATCCAAGGTCAAGGCAGATTTACATGCTATACAGCTTTCCACGACACTGGATGGTGGTCGGTTCTATGTATAAACTTCAAAACTGTTCAAGAATAAGGTTTTGATTTTATTTCTTTCTTCATATATTTAATATGATTGCAAGCTCAGAAGCTTATATTTTATAACATGAATCAAGGTTTAGGTTGAGGTAGAAAAAAACGTGAGATTTTCCTACTTGTATATTGAAAATTGACTTGTAAATTTCAGGAAAATCATCTTGCCTACTTGAGACACATGCACATGCGCTAAACCTAAAATACAGAGGAAAGATCATAATGTGGTCCTTAGAAAAAATGCTTCTGAAAGTTGAGAAAATTAATATTATTTGAAAAACAAATATCCTATACTCAATACACATTTATAATATGAATTTAAATTTAAAGTCAGGCAAATCAACAGTAATTTTAGAAGTAATAAAACTTGTTTTTTCAAATTGCAGATACTACATAATTAAATATTCAGCCGGATAAATGATCGGGTTTTTTTGTGTGTGTGATACGCGGTCCTCTCACTGCTGTGGCCTCTCCCGTTGCGGAGCACAGGCTCCGGATGCGCAGGCTCAGCGGCCATGGCTCACGGGCCCAGCCACTCCGCGGCATGTGGGATCTTTCCGGACCGGGGCACAGAACCCATATCCCCTGCATCGGCAGGCTGACTCTTAACCACTGCACCACCAGGGAAGCCCTGATCGGGTATTCTGATAACAGTTTAGTTACTCAGGATTTTTATGAAGATATTATCAACAACTATGAAGCATATTTTAAGGGATGAAGCTTTTATGTTTATCATAGAGTGAGAGTTTCCACATATTTTATCACATATATATTCTAATATTCAATTGGTTTGGCCTTTTGCTTTTAACAAAGGAAACCTAATAGAGTTTAAGTAGTAAAAGTAATATGATACTATTACAAAGTTTTCAGTAGCAAATACCATAAATGGAGCTTCCAAAATATTCTTTGTAGTATCTAGTTTTCTTGCATAGTTTTCCTGATATTCTCTTTTGAGATAAAACTTTTTCTTCACAATCTGTCTAGCGGTAAATATAGTTGGGGAAATTATATTGAAATCAATTCAAGCATTTTGAATTACATATTTTAATGTTAAATTGATGGTGAGGGTAGGAATACCTCAAAATGACTCTTCATGAAAACTTTACAATTGTATATATAGCATCTTTACCTGGCATATAAGGTACTACTTACTGCTATGAGACTCAGATTGAAGCCTTCAGTCTTTCATATGACATATTACTGAAGATATACACAGAGAATAAACAGTTGGTTTACACTGAATATACTATTTATTTTAAAGAATACTGAAAGATTTACTAGTACTTTAAAAATATTTAAACAACCAGTTTCTGATATTGGTGTGAAATAATGGAAAATTAAAGTGACCTAAGAGAGGTCCAAATTCAATCATTTTATGCCGTCTTTTTCTTAGAAACGTTTTTGGTGGATATTTTTCTAATGCATACATAAATTTATGATAGAACCAGCCTCAGATTTGTCAACACACTATTAATGCAAGTGAAAGCAATAAGACATATGCACCGTGTTAATTATGTATGATGGGCTAGCTTGGGTATTGTGAAAGCTACTTGATGAGAGAAAAGAAAAAGTCTTTGAAGAAGAGTAAAAATTATTGTTAATGGCAAATCTCATCATTACTAATGTACATACCAAGTCAGTTGTTAGAAGGAAGTTTGAAAATTGAAACCTTTGACTCTATCCTGATATTTTCTTTCACTGAAACTAAAGTATAGTTAAGATATACAAACAGCTGTAAGAATTGGCATCCATTTCCTGCAAATTTGCTTAACAATGGTCTAGTAACACTTCTCATGATTTAACTCTTCCCATGTGTGTGAGTCTTAACGCACTGCGTTCCTGGGTAACTTGCCCTTGCCTGTAATTTATTGTTGAGTAGAGAAAACTTCTATGGAAAAATAAACAAGATATATAAATTACCCACTATACTATACTGACAGCTTCTCCACAGACACATTTTTAGAGACTACTTATGATAAACTTTCTGAGATGAAAATATTCTTATAAATAGACTACATAATGCTAGAATTAAAATACTGTTTCACAGTGGTAAAATGAGTTACTGTTCCCATAAGTGTTTTAATGACTAAATGAATCTATCAATAAAAATTTTAAAGTAAAATATTTTATTTATATGGTAGAGAAAATTACTGGAATTCTACACTTAAGTTCTAAATGAAGAAATAGAAAAAAATCTAAGATGAATTTATTGTTATCTAATTTACTCAGTTTTCTATTGCTTCAAGGTAAAATATTTAGCAAAAGATAAACCTACATTTTTTTTTTTCAGATAAATGTCAAACATTGTCCACCTGAAGATAAGGTTTTACAATTTCATATGTACACTACTAGCTTTCCTTTAGGGTCATCCTGAGGAAAAACTAACCTGTTTTCTAAATATGGTGACATGATTAGAACCTTACTTTCCAGTTTCTATGCATTTAAAAAAGTTATAAATACTTTCCCTCAAATAAGCAAAACATATACAAAATGTGTTGGATTACTTCCAAATATCCATCAAAAATAGTCACTAAAATGACACTCTACACAGGAATATGGCTATATTTTACACATTATAAATTATAAAATACATTCCTCATGTAATTGGGGATTTAAAGCCAGATTTCTGGTATCTGAGTATAATTATTTTTTTTAAGATTTAAATGACCTGAAATTTTAGTTATAAAAACTATCTGATAAGTTAGTCTTAATAACATTGCATATGAGGAATAAATCCTGGCTCATACTATTTGCAAAAAAAGAAGAAATCATTATAAAATTGAGTTAGAATAATTATTCTGAAGTATGCAATGCAAAAAGCAATGCCATCATATTACATGCCAAGTGTTCTAATTGTAAGATGGTATTTTCATTACACATAGGCTGCCAAACCAAGAAAAATTACCAAATTTGGCTACTCATTCTCTCTATAAAATACATCATTCTAAACGGCACTGAAAAATCCAAGTGTGCAATCACTGATGTTCTTTTAAAATTTTCCTCATTTTAACGTTTTATAAGTATGTGAATTTAATTGGACAATAACTTAATGTAGCCATGTGTCTTTGCTCTTGGAAAGTCTCTTATTTATCAGGCACTCAAATATCCATTAGCAAACACAAAATTTTCATTCCCTTCTTCACACTGTGATAACTAAAGAGCTGTATTTACCAGCCCAACAAATCAAATATTTTGATTAAATATGTATTAAATGTCCAGACGATACCTGATTTTATGTATTCACTGCTTTGAATGGATTAATTTTATCTTCTGTAACAATGAATCTTTCACATTCTTACAGTTAGTATAAGCATGGGTTCATCTACTTTACTTTGGATTATGATACACTAAGTTTACTCCATCTGCCTCTGCCTTTCTGTAAACGCCGATTATGCGCAATTTAGGGAGATATGAATGTGCTTTGAATAATTTAAAGACTCTGAGCATGTTTCCTGTGCTACATTGAATCCCTTCTAAAATTCTTATTAAAAGTCTAATTCAGGGAGTCCCCTGGTGGCACAGTGGTTAAGAATCAGCTTGCCATTGCAGGGGACATGGGTTCGATCCCTGGTCCAGGAAGATCCCACATGCCATGGAGCAACTGGGGCCATGCACCACAACTACTGAGCCTGTGTGCCCCAACTACTGAAGCCTGTGAGCCTAGAGCCCGAGCTCCACAACAAGAGAAGCCACCACAATGAGAAGCCCGCGCACTACAAAGAAGAGTAACCCCCGCTTGCTGCAACTAGAGAAAGCCTGTGAGCAGCAACGAAAACCCAATGCAGGCATAAATAAATAAATAAATAAATTAATTAATTAATTAATTAATTTCTTAAAAAAAGTCTAATTCAGAAGAAACTTCATTTTTTTCTTCAACCAAATTATTATTCCACTGTCAAAAATTTGGCATGAGCTATTTCTATGTACACATAGGAGACATAAATTAAAAGGCATCAAGATGAAAAGCCAGATTTACTCAGAGATTCACTATTTACTCTTCCAAGTTGCCAATATGTCTATAGGTGGCCTGGCCAAATCTATTTGTGTTATAAATAGGGTATCATAGCACAATACCATGTCCTTCTAGGAACTGTAAATAGTGTCATGATTAGAAACTGGTTAGATTAATTGCCTGCCATCAGTGAGACTAGCTTCATAACTAGCTTTTGTCCAGTATGCTTTTCTCTTGCTGTTCATATACTTTGTGCTTTAATTTTTCTAACATGTTCTTACTAAAATAATATTCTCTTTGATCTTTTCTTCTTAATTCTTGCATACTACTATCAAAGTTTTGGAAGAATTTACATGTGGTATAAAACTTGTTTTTCTTATAATATTTTTCTAGCTCCTTCATATGTTTATTTTATAAATAAATTCAAGGTATGTTTTACTTACTGTTACTTTTCCTCTTCATTTTGGGCCTCAGATTCACAAAATTGGATTATAATATTAAGATAGTGGTATAATTTCATCATTGTTCTATAAGATGTCTGGCTTTTGTTTTTATTTTATATCATTGTCCATTTATGTTTTAGCTGTAATCTCATTATCCTCTGTCACAAGTCACTTTTTTATTTCCATAAATGATATGTTGTATCTTGCATTTTTCATAGAATACAATATATATATTAAATATTGGTACATGCTTATCTTATTTCTTCCTTGTAACTGCTATATGGTTTTCATAGTTAGCATGTTACACATTTTATTTATTCAGTTTTTTTTAATAGTTGATGGACATGTGGGTAGTTTCCATGATTTTGCTGTGATGAATTTTGCAATAATGAGTTTCCTTGTGCATACTTCTTTGTTTCTCTGGATATGTATTTGGAAGAAAAGTTTCTGAGTGATATAATATGAGCACAGTAAACCTGATTAAAATACATCTATTTTTCCCAACATTATATTCCTACAGTACATATTGTTTAAGGTTTCTTCTATTATCATCTTTTGTTTAATATTATTGTTCCAAAAGATGAGCAAAAATAAAAACTTTTTTTTTTGCTTCCTTTTATTACTAAGAACTTGAACATCACTTCATATGCTAATCAGACAATGAGATTCCCTTCCTGGTACTTATTAATTTTACTTGCCCATTTCCTTATGACATTGACTGAGTTTTCTTGCTACTTCTCAGGAATTTCCTATACATGAGATAATAATCTTTTAATCGTTACTCATATTGCAAATATTTTCACTTAATATTCATTTGTTTGTTAAATTTTATTCATACCATATCATTTAATTTTGATATCATGAATTTGTTCCCCTATTTTGGTTTGGTGCTTTATTTAAAGAAATTTTTCTCTACTACAGAGTTATAATCCTATCTATCTCCTACATTTCTTTTTTCCTGATAGTCTTACAGGGATTTGGGGTTTTTTTTCTTTTTTTTCACTTTCACATTAAATCTTTAATACATCTGGGTTTGTTTGTTATATCTTGTATAAAGTAAGCCCTATTGTTTTAAATAGCAAGGAAATTTTCCTCAATTAAAAAAAATAATTTCTTCATAGATTAATAATGCCAGATTAACCATTATTCAGATAAAGAAAATAAACTTATTAGTTATTATTACCTATTACCATGTGCCAACTACTCAAAAGGATTATAACATTTAATCCTTGGAATTTTGAGGTTAGAAATGTTTTTAATTTTGCTGATGAGTAAAATTAAAATTGAAAAAAATAATTACTTCACTTGATGTTACACAACCAATAATTACTCGAGGTAGGAATTGAACACTATAACATCTCAAATAAGTGAACACAATCCAGTGCTTCTCATAGATAAATATATCTAAAATAAAAATCTTCTTTATCCCATGATATTCTTCTCTAGACTACATTTCTTCAGTGTCTCTCTATCCTTGCAAGAGAAGGAACAGGATTCTTGGCCTTACTTAGAAAACATTCCTCATCTAGCAACGCCCTACTTTTACAAGTTCATCTGCTTGCTCTTCCTGTCTCTCACTCCATACTCTGCCCCATGCAACAGTATCTCTCTTTCACATGACACTGATGGTTCAAGTTTTCCATTTTTTGCTAATGCTTTCTCTGTGTCAGGAAATACCGACCAATTTCACTTAGATAACTCATAGTTATTCTAGGGAGAGCCCTAGAATCAGCTCTTCTAGGAAGCCTTACCTGAACCCCCAATTCAGACCACATCCATATTCTATGCTTCTATGCCTAGTCCATCATTAACATTTTGTGCCTCATAATTAATTTTTCTGCAGAACAGACTGCAAGAAGCCTCAAGCAGAAATGATACTTACTCTTGTTTTATCCCAAGCACATGACACAGGTCTGATATATGGAGGGCAAGCAATAAAAGCTGGTTTAACTAAGCTGAACAGAGAAATCTTTATGTTAAAAGGCATACAATTAATCTTTAGAAAAACCTCCACAAGACTGTACTTACCAGTTGTCTACAAACATTGTTCAATTGACTCCATCTTAAATAGTCTCATTCTCCTCATGTGAATTGTGATCCCCAGCAATGGAAACTTCATCCTTCTCCAACCTTGAAATGTCAGTGACTAGATGTGAAGATGAATAGAGCATCTCCTGTAACCACAAGTTCCTCACAGATCAGGAGTCATATCTGGTTTGCAGTATTCGATGGGGATAGGGAGTGAACTCAACTAGCCAAACAGACAGTTTGTTAAACATAGTTGCCCAACTGATGGGTTCTTGATTGTTCTTAGTGGATTTTAGTGTCAGTATGATATTGGTCTTTTTTTTTCTTTTTGTCTGTCTGTTGCAGCTATAATAAGTCTGAGAAATGTGAACATATATTCCATAGTGATGTGAACAATCAAATTAAATCGTCACGAACTTTGACCACTTTTACCTACAGTAAATAGGAATATATAAACAATTCTGGCATTTCTTCATAAAAGAGAATGCATAACTTGCAAAAATGATCCTATTTGGGGCTCCTTCTCAACATTCACAGATAACCTTTTGGATAAGTTAAATAGGATGACTGAATACTACAAATTTCTTATTTCTGTGATACCATACACTCAAAAATCACTCATTTGAGCCTGGCAGTGGGAAGCACACAAGAGAAAAACAAGTATTTAAAAACTACCCAAATAAGAATTTAGTAGATTTTGTTTTCTCTAAAAGTCATAGTCCAGCCCTCACTCAGAACACAGCTCCAAAATAGTAATCCTGTTTATTGCCAAGAACTTTATAGCAGTAAATTATTTCTTTCTTTTTTCTTTCTTTTTTTTTTTTTTTGCGATACGCGGGCCTCTCACTGTTGTGGAGCGCAGGCTCAGCGGCCATGGCTCACGGGCCTAGCCGCTCCGTGACATGTGGGATCCTCCTGGACCGGGGCACGAACCGGTGTCCCCTGCATCGGCAGGCGAACTCTCAACCACTGCGCCACCAAGGAAACCCAGTAAATTATTTCATGAACACTAAAGACAGCAACCTCTTGCTTCCTGGGGACTGAAATACCAATGCTTCTGGTGCAGCTGTGGAAGCTGGAGCTAGCAGTTACTAATATGCCATTTCTCATGTACAGTGTCTCTTACTCCCTCTCTGATTCTATAATTAATTAAAATAACATTACTTGATTCACAGTGCATGATGTCAAATTCTACTAAAACTCAACTATCTTCTTACACTAAAAAAGTCAGATAAAACTGACCAAATAAATTTACCAAATACCTAACTCAAGAGCACAACATCTTTCTTCATACAAAGTGCAAGCAAACAGTTTTATTCCTGTTTATGGAGCTTAACCTTCTGCAAAAGTAATTAGGTCTATAATTAAAAAGCTATTTGGAATGATTAAAACTCTGTTATCTTCTGGCATTTAAAGACAAATGCAAATGTCAGAAAGGATGAATTCATTAAAATTTCTGTTTAACAGAAAAAATTGTGGATGGAGGCTGTTATTTATTAAAATGTTACAGTTTCAGGGAAGGTTTGATCTGCAAAGAAAACACTAAAGGTAGAAAGTAACTTTCTGTAGCATTGGATACAGCAATCAGCTGCTATTCAGATATTTATTTTGGGGGTTATTTTAACCTAACAACTCATAATGTCACAGTGCTATTTCAAAAGTGATGTCATTCTTCTGAGAGACTTTTTATCTTTCGTTAAATTAGAAATTGTTAACCTATCTAGTCTTGATTAGCTATCTACACAAGTTTGGTAACCTAGCTGGCAAGCCATAGTATATTATCAATCTAGATTTTCAAGCTGTGAATTCAAAGGCTAGTTACTTTGAATGAAATAGTCATTTCTTCTTGCCTCCCAAAATTAATAAAATTAGGGGAAGAGTTTTTACGGGCGTAGAAGACTGTTGGGCTACATGCTGTTCAATGAGCATTTTTCAGATGAATGTGATTTAGGAGCACTCTGTTGATGGTCCCTTGTCGAGTGTTTTGCATTCTTTTAAAGAAAAAAATATTCATGAGCAGATAAAATTAACTTCTAGTGGTAAAAGTTATTGAATATTATCTTGTGTATGACTTTTAAAATCATACCTCTTCTATATCTTTAGCATTTCTATTCTCAACACATCATTAAAAATACAAGAAAATAAATACCTAAAGAAATAAATTTAACAAGATACATTGTGAGATAAAAACAATAAAATTAATTTTTGCCAAATACATGAGTTAAAACCAACCAAGCAAACAAACAAAAAAATGTTTTTAAGTATTATCCTAAATCGAGAGATTAAATAAAAAAGAATAGAACCCAAAGCACATGATGGTTGGTTGGAAAGGAGAAATACTGTGTTTATTTAGGCATTATTTGATATATTTACAAAGCCAAGAGCAAATTACACAAGTATTATTGAATGGAACATCAGTCTTTATCTTTAGAATAAGAGTCCTTCCTCTAATTTGATGGTCTTTATTATCTCATAGTATCAGTTTCCTATCATTTAAAACGAGAGTATAACCCCACCACAAAAGCCATATAACACATAGGGTACCATGAGGCTCTGACTTCTCAGGATTTTTTTTTAAGGGCCTAGAATAAAACTGATCATCTCTTGAAAATATAACAACATGATTCATAGGCAAGTCATTTTTCAGTGGTGTGACCACAGAGGGCTGTACACAGAACTTCAGATGCTTGGTTTTAATGAGACTTTATATTTCAAATTCATTATTCATCCCTTTATCGGAGTAAGGATAGGAATCTTGGATGGAGGATACAAAACTGACAAACCTATACTCAGACTAGGAATCAAGATATAAGGCCAAGAAATTATCTTATAAAACTGAGATAGATGAAATAGGATCATTCAAATGAAAAATAATGGAAGGATGGAAACATTAGAATGCATGGGTGTGAATTTCCTGGCTGAAGATGTTATTAGAAATAAAATATCCAATTTGAAAAACAAAAAGCATCTCAAGAGGATATTTTACGCATGTAATAGTCACCTAATAATACATGCTCACTTTAAGCACACATCCTTTATATTATATCCAGGTATGAATAATGAAGGAAATGCTCTGACTGTTAAGAAATGTAAAAATAACTTTATTTATGTCTCAGACTTATTTAAAAGCAGAGTCACCTGGTGAGCAACTCTATGAATGTACAGAGTATAGGCATATGTATAGTCTGCACATATAATTTACTTACATTTGGATAATGTACATGGATGATAAACCCTAAAACTCAAGAAACAGATCATTTTTTAGGTATTTATTTTTTAAATTGAGGACTAATCCAGGTGAAAATTCCAGTGAATATAATGAATGTAGGAAGCCTTTTCCACAAGACTCATGACTTACTCAACATCAGGGAAGAAACAATAGTAAGAAACTATATGAATATAAGGAACGTAGAAAGACATTTGTGAAGGGTTTATACCTTACTGAACGACCCATTAGTAGTACTGGGGAGAAACAGTTCAAATGTGAGCACTGTGGGTAATGTAGAGGGAAATTTTATGAAAGTTAGGAATGTGGAAAAAATTATGTTATCTGAATTATTCTTTATAAGAGAATTTATCCCAGTGAGGAATTACGTAAATGAATGCTGTGGTTTAAAGGCCTTTAGGTATAACTTTCAGCTATCTCTGTATCAAAGAATCTATGCTGATTAGAAGCCCTATAAATTGAAGCACTGTGAGAAGGTCTTTCCTTTTGTGGTAGGATCAAAGAACAAATGGGAAAAGGGTAAAAAGAACAAACATTTCACAAATAAATTATTTTGGAAAGGTCTGTTTAAAGAGGTCATATCTTACTTGATGAGAGAGCACTTTCATCACCTTTTCACATTTTAAAAATAATATATATGTGTAACTCAGTGAATTTCACTTCATTTCTAATACTCTGCAAAGTTTTATGGAGGACTTTTATATCTAGCTCACATTTATTTCATTATTCACTATTCACAGTGAAGATTGTGAATCTATACCAATTTCAGCAAAATTATAATTCTAGTAACAGTACTTTATTCCTTTCCTATTTTTTATCTCATTGACATATTCTTACTTCAACTAGTTTTTATTTTAGCATAATCTCTTTATAATTTTGATTAAATACCTCTAAATACCTATAATTGTTTTTGTGTTTCACTGTATGTATGTATGTATGTATATATATGTGATATTTTCACAAAACTGTGGCACATAGAATTTGTCCCAAGTATACAAAACGGGTTCAACCTTTGAAAATCAATTAATATAATCCATCACGGGAATAGGCTAAAACAAGGAGAAATCACACTATCAGTAGGTGTATAAAAAGCATTTGACAAAATCCATGATCTGTTGATGGTAAAAAAAACTCTCAGTAAACTAGGAATAGAGGGGAGCTTCTTCAAATTCATGAAGAATATCTATAAAAATCTACAGCTAACATCATGCTTAATGGCAAGAAACTCAATGTGTTCCCACTAAGATCAGGAACAAGGTGAGGATGTCCCCTTTTTACCACTGCTTTTCAACATTGTACTGGAAGTCCTAGCTAATGGAATTAGACAAGAAAAGGCAATGAAAGTTATACATTTGGGAAGGAAGATATAAAACTGTCCTTGTTCACAGATGACATAATTGTCTATGTGTGAAATCTGAAAGAATTGGCCAAATTGCTCCTGAAACTAATAGATTATAGCAAAGTTGTAGAACACAAGGTTTACATACAAAAAAGTTAATCGTTATTTCAAGTAGAGTTTGAAATAAAAACACAATACTGTTTATATTAGTGCCCCCCCAAATTAAATACTTCATAATAAATCTAACAAAATATACACAAGATCTATATGAGGAAACTGCAAAGCTGCAATGAATGAAGTCAAAGACGAATTAAATGAAGGAGAGGTATCTCCATATACATGATAAGACTCAGAATTGTCAAGATGTCAATTCTTCCCAAGTTGACATAAACTAAATGCAACCCAAATCAAAATATAAGCATTTCATACATATTTTACATATATTAACAAACTGATTCTAATGTCTATGTAGAGAGGCAAAAGACGCAGAATAGACAACACAATATTGAAGGAGAAGAAAGTTGGAGAACTGATACTACTTGATTTCAAGACTTACCATAAAGCTATAGTAATCAAGACAGTGTCGTACTGGTCAAAGAATAGACAAATAGATCAATGGAACAGAACAGAATGTCCAGAAAAGACCTGCATGAATATAGTCAAGTGATCTTTGATAAAGGAGCAAAGACAATACAATGGAGCAAAGAATCTAGACGTAGATGTTACACCTTTCACAAAAATTAAATCTAAGTGGATCACAGTTCTAAATGTAAAACACAAAACTATAAACCCCTTAGATGATAATAAGGTAGGAGATAACCTAGATGACCTGGGGTATGGTGGTTACTTTTTAGGTATGACAAATGGCACGATTCATGAAAGAAAGAATTGATAAACTAGACTTCATTAAACTTAAGAACATCTCTGTGAACGACAAAGTCAGGGTGTAAGAAGACAAGCCACAGACTTGGAGAAGATATTTCCAAAAGACACATTTGATAAAGGATTGTTATTCAAAGTATAGAAAGAACTTTTAAAACTTAACAATAAGAAAATAAACAACTCTATGGGAAAATAGATCAAAGACCATTAATAGACACATCTCCAAATAAGATATACAGATGGAAAATAAGTGTAAGACTCTCCATATCCTCTGTCATCAAGAAAACTCAAAACAACACTGAAATACCACTTAACACTTATTAGAATGACCAAAATCCAAAACACTAACAGCACTAAATGCCTGCAAGGCTGTGGACCAACAGGAACTCTCATTTATTGCTGGTGGGAATCGAAAAATTTTACAGCCACATTGGAAGATATTTGGGTTGTTTCTTAAAAAACTAAACATACTCTTACTGTAGGATCCAGCAATCATGATCCTTGGTATAAAGCAGTTGAAAAATTATGTCCACCCAAAAACCTGCACATGGATATTCATAGCAACTTTATTCATAATTGCCAAAACTTGGAAGCAACCAAGATAGCCTTCAGTGAGTGAATATATAAATAAACTGTGGTTGATCCAGACAATGGAATATTATTCAGTACTAAAAAGAAATGAGCTATCAAGCCATGAAAAGGCATGGGTGAACCTTAAATGCATATTACTAATTAAAAGTAGCCAATCTGAAAAGGCTATATGATTCCAACTGTATGACATTCTGGAAAGGCAAAACTATGTAAACATTATTGGTTACCAGGGATTGGGGGGATGAAAAGATTAAATATGTGGAGCACAGAGGGTTTTTAGGGAAGTGAATCTACTCTGCATGGTACTGTAATGATGGATACATGTCACTAAACATTTGTCCAAACCCATAAAACATGCAACACCAGGAGTGAATCCTAATGTAAACTATGGGCTTTGGGTGATTATGATGTGTCAATATAAGTTGATCCATTTTAACAAATGTACCACTCTGGTGGGGATGCTGATAACGAGGGAGGCTATGAAGGTTTGGGGCTAGGGGATGTATGAGATATCTCTGTACCTTGCACCCAATTTTGCTGTGAACCCAAAACTGCCCTAAAAATAGAGTGTATTAAAAGAAAAATGCATATCTGTGTAATTGTTGCTACTCTAATATTATTATTTTTATTGACATTGCTTCAAAATCTTGACTATTGTGAGTAATGTAGCTATAGAACTTGAAGTGCGTGTCTTTACAAATTAGCGTTTTTGTTTTTTGTTTTTTCCTCCAGATACATACCCAGGAGTAGAATTGCTGGATCATATGGTAGTTCTATTTTAATTATTTGAGGAAACTCCATACCATTTTCCATTGTGACTTCACCAACTTACATTCCCATCAGTGAGTTAGAGTTCATTTTCTCCACGTCTTTGCCAACATTTATTATTTGTTGTCTTTTGACAATAGCCATTCTGACAGGTGAGAGGTGATATCTCATTTTGATTTTTATTTGCAATTCCCTGATGATTAGTGATGTTAAACATCTTTTCATGTGTCTGTTGGCAATCTGTATGTCTTCTTTGGAAAAATGTCTGTTCAGATATTGTGCCAATTTTTTAATTGGGTTTTTTTTTGATATTGTGTTGTATGATTCAGTGTATTCATAGATATTTTATTCTTTTTGATGTGATTATAAACAGGATTGTTTTCTTGCTTTCTCACTCTGATAGTTCATTACTGATGTATAGAAAAGCAACAGACTTCTGTATATTAATCCTGTATCTTGTAACTTTACTGAAATTCAGTAAACAAATTGTTTATTCGTTTTATTAGTTTTGGTGTAGATAATTTAGGGTTTTCTATTTATAGTATGTATTAGTCATCTGCAAATAATGACAGTTTTACTTCTTCCCTTCCAATTTGGATGTTTTCTTTTTTTCTTGTCTGATTGCTGTGGCTGGGACTTCCAATACTACATTTAATCGAAATGGCAAAAGTGGCATCCTTGTTCCTGATTTTATAGGAAAAGCTTTCAACTTTTCAACATTGAGTATAATGTTAGCTGTAGGTATGTTGTAAATGGACTTTATTATGTTGAGATATAGTTCCTACATACCAAATTCTGAGAGTTTTTAATCATGAATTGGTGTTGAATTTTGTCAAATGCTTTTTCTGCATCTGTAGAGATGATCATATGATTTTTATCCTTCCTTTTGTTAATGTGGTGTACCACATTGATTGACTTGCAGATATTGAACCCACTGGATCATGGTATATGATCTTTTTTTATATATTGTTGAATTTAGTTTGCTAATGTTTTGTTGAGGATTTTTGCATTTGTATTCATCAGGGATATTGGCTTGCCATTATCTTTTTTTGTATTGTCTCTGGTTTTGGTATCAAGGTAATGGTAGCCTTGTAGAATAAATTTGGGAGTGCTTCAGTCTTTTGGAATAGTTTGAGAATAGTTATTAGCTCTTCTTTAAATGTTTGCTAGAATTCCCTGGTAAAGCCCTTCAGTCCTGGACTTCTGTTTGCTGGGTATTTTTTGATTACTGGTTCAATTTCAGCACCAGTAATTGGTCTGTTTAAATTTCCTAGTTCCTCCTGATTCAGTCATGGAAGATGGTTTGTTTCTAGGAATTTATCCATTTATTCTAGTTTGTCCAATTTGGGGCATATAACTGTTCATATTATTCTAATTGTATTTCTGTGATATTGCTTACAATTTCTCCTCTTTCGTTTCTTATTTTACTTAGGTTCTCTCACTTTTTTCTTAATGACCTGGCGAAAGGCTTATCAATTTTGTTTCTTTTCAAAAAAGCAATTCTTGGTTTCACTTATCTCTTCTATTTTTTTTTTTTTTTTGGTCTCTATTTTATTTATTTCCTCTCTGATCTTTATTATTTCCTTTCTTCTTTTGGCTTTGGGATTTGTTTGTTCTTTTCCTAATTCCTTTAGTGGTAGGTTAGGTTGTTTATTTGAGATTTTTCTTGTTTCTTGAGGTATGCCTATATTGCTATAAACTTCCCTCTTAGAACTGTTTATGCTGCTTCTCATAGATTTTGGAAAGTTGTGTTTTTATTTTTATTTGTCCCAAGGTATTTTCTGATTTCCTCTTTGATTTCTTTGTCAACTCATTTGTTTGTAGTAGCATGTTCTTCAGTTCCCATGTGTTTATGTTCTTCCCATTTTTCTTCCTATAATTGATTTCTAGTTTCATACCATTGTGGTCGAAAAGATGCGTGATATAACTTTTGTCCTCTTAAATCTGTTGAGACTTGATTTTGTGGCCTATCATGTGATCTATCCTGGGGAATGTTACATGTGCACTTAAAAGAAAGTGTATTCTGCTGTTTTTGGAGGGAATACCCTGTAAGTATCTCTTAATTCCATCTTGTCTAATTTGTAATTTAAGGCCACAGTTTCCTTATTGATTTTCTGTCTGGATGGTCTGTTCATTGATTAAGTGGGGTGTTAATGTTCCCTACTATTGTATTATTGTCAGTTTCTCCCTTTATGTACTTTAATATTTTATTTATATATTTGGGTGCTCCTATATTAGGGGCATGTATGTTAACAAACATTATATCCACTTCCTGTATTGATTCTTTTATCATTATATAACACCCTACTTTGTCTTTTATTATAAACTTTGTTTTAAAATCTACTTTGTCTGATAATAGTATTGCTACCCCAGCTTTCTTGTCATTTCCATTTGCATGGAATCCCTTTTTCCATTTCCTTACTTTCAGTCTGTGTGTCTTTAGCTCTGAAGTGAGTCTCTTCTAAGCAGCATATAGATGGGTCTTGTGTGTGTGTGTGTGTATGTGTGTGTATGTGTGTGTGTTTTAATCCAGTCTGCTACCTTATGTCTTTTGATTGGAGCATTTAGTCCATTGACTTTTAAAGTGATTTTTGGTAGGTATATACTTACTGCCATTTTGTTACTTGTTTTCTGGTTGCGTTTGTAGTTCTTCTCTGTTCTTTTCTTCTTCTTTTAGTTTCTTCCCTTGTGGTTTGATGATTTTCTTTAGCAGCATTCTTGTGTTCCTTTCTTTTCTAGTTTTTGTGTATTTATTGTAGGTTTTTGATTTGTGGTTACCATGGAGTTCATATACGTTGACCTATAACTATATATGCTTCTTTTAAACTAATAGCCAATTAATTCAAACACTTTCTAAAATATATACATTTATTACTATCCCCCAACATTTTGTGTTTTAGATGTCATATTTAACATCTTTGTATCTATCCTTTAACCATTTATTGTAGTTATCGTTGATTTTACAATTTTTGTCTTTGTACTAGCCTATTTAAATTGTTGATCCATAGCCTTTCTTATATATTTGCCTTTACCAGTAGAATTTTTCCATTCTAATACTTTCTTATTTCTTGTAGCCTTTTCTTTTTCACTTACAGAAGACCCTTTAACACTTCTTGTAAGGCTGGTTTAGCATTGATATACTCTAATTTTTTGCTTGTCTGAGAAGCTCTTTATCTCTCCTTCTATTCTTAATGATAACCTTGCTGGGTAGACTATCAGAGGCCATAAGTTTTTCCCTTTTAACACTTTGGATATATCATGCCACTCCCTTCTGGCCTGCAAAGATTCTCCTGAAAAATAAGCTGAAAGCCTTATGGGGGTTTTCCTTGTATGTGACTCTTTGTTTTTCTCTTGCCGCCTTTAAAATTGTCCCTTTATCTTTAATTTTTGCCATTTTAATTATGAAATATCTTGGTGTGGTTCTCTTTTTGTTCATCTTGTTTGGTAATCTCTGTGCTTCCCGTACCTGGATATCTGTTTCCTTCTTCAGATTTGGGAAGTTTTCCATCATAATTTCATCAAATACATTTTCTACCCATTCTCTCTCTCCCTTCTCCTTCTGGTACCCCTATAATGCAAATGTTAATATGCTTGATATGGTTCCATAGTTCCTTTAAACTATTCACATTTTATTCATTCATTTCTTTCATTCATTCATTCTTTCTTTCTTTCTTTCTCTCTCTGTTCTGATTGGTTGATTTACATTATTCTATCTTTCAGACCATTTATATATTCTTCTTTATCACCTAATGTGCTGTTAATTACCCTCTAGAGTATTTTTCATTTCTGTTATTGTACTTTTTTAGCTCTGATTGCTTTTTTTATATTTTCTAGCTCTTTGTTAAAATTCTCACAGTGTTCACCTATTCTTTTCCCCTGTTCAATTAGTATTCTTATTAGTATTGTTTTGAGCTCTTTATCAGGCAAATTATTTATTTCTGTTTCATTATGGTCTTTTTCAGGTTTTTTTCTTGTTCCTTCATTTGAAACATATTCCTCTGTCTTCTCATTTTGTTCAACTTTCTCTCTCTCTGTCAAATTAGGTGAAACAATTACCTGTCATGATCGTTAGATCATGTTCTTGTGTGGGAACATCTCTATCAGTCTGTGTGTGCCCAGTAGCTTTGATGCAAGTGCTGGATCTGAAGTGAGTATGGGCTGCATTTCCCCCAGGGTATGCTAGCATCCACTGTCTTTTGGGGAGATAGGATGAAGTTGGAGGGCCTAGAGCCAGAGCCAGGTGTAAGCCAGGTTTTCTCCTATCCTCAATAGCCATTAGTGCCCTACTGGGGGCAGGGATGGGACCCAAGTCCCTGGAGCAGGACCCTTAGGATGTTGGGTTTTTCTTAGGTATGATGGGAGTCTCGACCTTGGTTTGGGACAGGACCAGAGCCTGAGGGCTTGGGGCTGCATTTCTGTGCTGGTTTCTCTTTTTTACTGGTGTGCACACCTTGGTTAGATGCTGGGTCAGAGCCAGAGATGTGGATGCCATACCACTGAGCTGGTCCCACCTCCTCCCAAGTGTGTACAGGGATAAGCATGCTCCAGAGATGGCAGTCTCCACCCTGGAGCTAGCTTCACTCCTTCCAGAGTGTGTACAGGGGTGTGTGAGCTCTCAGTGGCTGCCTCTGCCCTGATCAGATGGAGGGCTGGCTCTGTTCCCTCCAAGTATGCGCACTCTCGTTGGTATTTGCAGCTTCTGTCTTAGTGGGGAGCAGTGTCGGGACCAGAGGGGCTTTAGCACGGCCTGATGCAGGCTGGGTAGCATGATGTAGTCCTAGCAAACAAAGTCAGAACCCCAGACAGTTTTCGGTCTGCTGCCATGGTGCTGTGACTGGGAGCAAGCAAATATGTGAGCGCTCTTCAAGCATGGAGTCTAGGTTTCTTACAACCCAGTGTCAGACCCCTGGTCTGGGGTGCCTAATATATGGCTCTAACCTCTCTCTCCACAGGGAGGATCCTCTAGCCTGTGATCTCTCCTTTCTCTTCTGTGTTCCCTGCTAGGAGGGCAGGTCCTGACCAGATCACATCTCTTCCCTTCCTACCAGGCTGTGTGTGGATCTTTTATTACAGCTTGGTTGTAGAAGAGCCATCTTGCAAGTCCCCAAGTCAATCTCAGCCAGAGTCGCTCTATACGTTGTTGCAGTTTTGGTTTGTTCATGAGGGGATGTGGGCCCAGTGTCCTCCTACTCTTCCTCTTTCTTTCAGTCATTAATTCTTAAGCCAGCCTTTTGTGACTCAGGGGAGGACTGGGAGACTAAAGCTTTTCTACAAACAAGAGGCAGGTAGAGGGCATGGGGATGTGGGGGTGTCTGTCCCAGAAAGGCCCCATAGGGCCCTGCTCGATTACAATGTCTCTTTCCTTGCTAAATTGTATTTCCAGGTATAATAAAATGCTTCAAACATTGTAAGTATTCTTAAGTCTTTTAAGGGAATTGGAAAATTGAATGTTCAGAGAGAGTCTAAACAGAAACAAAACACAATTATAAATGATTCCTAAAGGAAGTGTTTAATTTTAATGATGTCACTTGTCCGCTGATCTTTCACTGTATTTTGTGACCTAGCAGACTTCATGGGGCTGTAAGAGAGGCTTCTCAAAGCATCCTCTTTGGAAAATATATGCTTTGCTGAGTCTTCCAGTTACTTTGATTGGAAACTCATGACTGTCTTTTATATAATGAATTAACTGTGAACACATTGACCAAATAAGAAATGTATTGTTAAATCAATAGCATGAAATTCTCTAAGTATATGCATATTGGGGGAAATAATTCCATTTTACTTGAGAGTTTCATTTGATCAATCTGTGGATGAATAGATAAAACGTAATGTAGTATATACATACAATACAATATTATTCAGCCTTAAAAAGGAAAGAAATTCTGACACACACTACAACGTGAATGAAACTTGGCATTATGCTAAGTGAAATAAACCAGACATGAGAGAACAAATGGTGTATGATTACACTTATATACTTATATAAGGTACTTATAGTAGTCAAATTCGTAAAGACAGGAAATAGAACAGTCGTTAATAGGGGCAGGGAGGAGAAGGGAATGGGGAATTATTGTTTAATAGGTACAGAATTTCAGTTTGAGATGATGAAAAAGTTATACTGATGAATGATGATTGTACAACAATGTTAATGTACTTATTGCCAAAGAACTGTACACTTAAAAATGGTTAATTTTGGGCTTCCCTGGTGGCGCAGTGGTTGCGCGTCCGCCTGCCGATGCAGGGGAACCGGGTTCGCGCCCCGGTCTGGGAAGCTCCCACATGCCGCGGAGCGGCTGGGCCCGTGAGCCATGGCCTCTGGGCCTGCGCGTCCGGAGCCTCTGCTCCGCAACGGGAGAGGCCACAACAGAGGGAGGCCTGCATACCACAAAAAAAAAAAAAGGTTAATTTTATGTATATTTTACCAAAATAAAAATAATAGGGCAAATGACAAATTTCATTTGAAATCAACATTTTATCAGAAATACTGTTGAAGTTGAATCCATGGTATTATAGGTTTCTTGGACCTATGCATATTTATTGCTGAGTCTATTAAGATAAAATTGGAAGTTTCATCTTATAAAGGTAATCAATTTGAACTTTAATTTGAATTATTTAATCTTATGCTTCTTTATATTACCCATATATTTTTATTTCCAATTAATTTATAAATCAGTTAAGAAACTAACTGTTTTGTTTTAAAACATCAATATTAGAAGTCAGTGACATTTTTTTTACTAAACATCTGTACAGACATTGCAAATAATGCTCTCAGTCTTTGTCTAGGTATATATTTATTTAAATAAAATATGAATTTTTTGATAATCAGAAAAATGTAAAAAAATTTGAACACAAATGGACATACAATAGAAGATTGTGCTGATCATATCAATCCATATAAATGTTAATATTCATAATATTATTTTTATAATTTTACTGAGACAATGTTATTTTAGATCTTTCCTATAATATGCATTTGTACACCAGCAAACAGAGGAATTAAGAGTCTAGGCCCTGGCATCAGCTTCTTGGGAATAAGTATCAACTCTGCTACATATAAGTGTGAGAACTTCACGAGTACTTGAACATTCTGGGTTTCAGTTTTCTCATTTACAGTATAGAAAAAGAATACTTAACTACCTCATAGAGGTGGTTAATTGTGTTAGATATATTAAACACCTATAAACTTGTCTGGCACATATTTAGCTCAAAATCAATGTCAGGTGTATTACTGTTGCTCAAATATATAATATTTGACATCATACTGAGATTGCAGACATCAATTTCAAAGTATTTTAAAATATGTGGTTATTATGTAGTTATGCATTGGTCTTCATGAGTCTTCAAAGGTTACCTAGTAGAACTATTTTCAAACCATTTACATGATTAAAATGATGCCAGCAATTTCAGAACAGAACTTTAAAATCCATTCAAAACCACAATGATGGCAAAGAGAGATACAATTTTTGTAGTATGACATTCTCTGTAAACCACTGTTATGAACAAATTGATCTATCTTTGTAATGTTATTCTGAATCCTAAGATGAAAAGGAAACCATATCAGAATTGACTCAAAATATTCCACATTTGGTGTTTCCCTGAGAACAAGTAGAGGAGAATTATTAACCAACATTGCATCTTATGTTTACCTCATAAATTTATGAATTCTAACCTTAAACACTAATAAAGGCGTTATTAAATAATTATAAATATCAATTTCAAAACTAGTGATATTCACACACAATGAAAATGTCCTGTTTGGGGAGGGAATAATCCAGACATGTCAGAAAGTGTGCATATGGTTCAAAATTGAACTTTATTTTAAACTGAGGTATTATAACTAAAGAGAAAATAAAATATCAGTAAGACAATACTATGTATTAAAATGTGAGTGAATTTCTCCAAGGTAAAACAGATTATGGTACATTGATAGGCTTGTGCTAATGGCCATTCACAGTAGATGTATATCTAAATTTATGGTAAATGGAACTGGAGCTTCTTGTGAGAAAGATAATTTATATATAAATGCTAGGAAATATAAATTAAGTCCTTAAACAGTTTTCTAAATAATTTTGTAAGTATTTTAATTCTTATGGAATTAGTAAATATACTACATTGATGACTTAATTTTTTTAAAAAAGAACATTGTAAGAAAAAATTTAATACTAATTTAAAAATTCAGCTTTATTGGGCAACTCTCTCTTGTTAAATAGCATTCTTGATACGGTGTGAAAATACAGCCACTTTTAAGTTAGCTATAACTTTTTGTTTTATATGCGTCCGTGTTACTGGTAACTTTGACTCAGATTTGAAAAAGTATTTCAGTCATAACTATGGAATTATTATATTTTTGTATTATGTCAGAGTAAAAGGAAGAGAACAATGTACAATTCACCAATAATATTAAGGCATAAATATATTACTACAAAATATTACTTGATGTCAGTTCATACATAAGAGACTACAGAGAATTCTAAAGAAACAGTGTAGAATGCAAAGGAATCAAATGGCTCTGCTAATAACACTTTCTGGAAGAGAGGAAAGATTCTTCTCATTTATGAGAATCAAACAAATAATACTGGTTTAATCTCAAAGTCTGAATTCAAGGCATGATATATTTTAATTTAAATAAAACCCTGATAAAATATACTATGGCATAAACGTTTATCTTCTTATTTACTTATTACTTCCATGTTGTTCTTTTTTTCTTTAATTAATTTTTCCCAAACAACTATTTGTTGACTCACAAAGATGTCATATAATTCAACAAAATAAAATGAGTATAAATTATAGATTTTGTTTTAAAGAATGTTACAGGGAACATTAGAAAATGCTTCTCTAAAGATGCTGAGGAAACTCTTCTTTATGAAGACCCGCAGAGAAAATTCCTTTCTGATTGAAGTGTTAGCAGTGGCGGTGACAATCTTGTTATTGTGTTTTACACATGCCCTGGAAAACGTAAATCTAAATGTACATTCATGTGTAGCAATTGCACAGAACTTGTGACATGGTACTTGGGTTCTATCCTTACACTTGCAAAAATCTTGTTACCTTATTTCCCTAGAATTATTTTCTATTTAGCTAAGGTTTTCATCCCCAAGTCAGAAGAACTTTCTTTTTTTGGTTTTTGCTAAGTCATATTCTTCCTTTGTGGGATTTAAGAATCTAATGGCAAATTAAATGCAAAGAGAAAAAAATAAATAAATGAAAAGAAAGTAAACCAGAAGGTGAGGGAAGTGTGAATACCAAAAGTTGGTTAAAGTCTAAAAAAGATCTTTTTTGACACATGTGGAATGCGTTTTGGAAGTGTCACTTTAGTGCATAACCAACAATGATTAATTTAGTTAATACAATTTTTATAATGTCCTTTTATATATGCTTATATTGTCAAGCCAAAATGTGAACTAATAAATCAGGAGTGTCATCTCACCTTACAGACTTCTGTTAGAATCTATGAATCGATAGGTTTTTTTGAGTATTTAAAGGAATGGAGGGAGGGCATATCCTTCAGACACTATTTCATATGAAAATAAACAACCTGATGCAACTATTAAAATATAAGAAATATAGTTCTATCATAGTCGGTTTGTTTTATGTGGCTATGTGTTGAATAATTATCATTTAATCTATTTACTTCCTTGATATATCAGATTTTCACCAAGAAGGAAGTTGATGTGAGTATGGGTATCATAAAAAGTATCAATCTATCTAAATACTGTCTAGACCTTATATTCGTAAGAGCAGAAGAAACTAGTGACTCAGGATTCCTAAGGTCTGACATGACGTGATTTGATCACACATCTTAAACATTGTAGTAAAATGTATAAATATTTTCCAGTTATAAAATTCTTGAAATTAAGTAATTTGTTAAATAGAAATCAAAACATTTGCGTAATTTAAAGGAAAGGAAAATATTTATGAGAAATGAAGAAACTACTCACTGTCTTTTGAAGTGTCTTTAAGGAAGGAATATGATCAGATTTTCTCTCCCCACCACACTGGATTAGGATAATTTAAAGAATTGATCCTACCTTCCTAGAAATGTAATAACTATAAACCCAGATTTAAAAAAAAAAATGTAGTCTTAGATCTCTGTCAACTCTTGTTAAATATATTTTTTCAAAATTATAAACCTTCCAAACATTATAATAAACAGTATCATTAACAGCACTTGCCTTCTCTTACAACATTTTCATATATATTTTCTCATTTGGAACTTAATTTTTTATTGCTTACCAAATAAAAGATGAGGGTTGAATAAATAACATATGTGGAGAGAAACTTGTAATGTGTCTGATGAGCCAGGTACAGTAAATTATAAACCAAAGCAGAGATCAAGAATCAGGGGAGAGTAAATACATATGGGGAAAGTGAAAATCACTGAGGAGTGAGAGAGATAACAGAAATGGACGCTGTCAGTGTTAGAGAAGGTTGTACATGCTATGCACTGCAGAAAATAAATAATAGAAGGAAGTGATTTTTAAATCACTTGAGAAAAGCTTAGTGAAATTTCTCTTAGGAAACCTAGTGAAATTCTCTGATAATACAGAAAAAGTTTCAATTGCCTAAATTTGTTCTAATCTAGAATAGTATCAGAGCTGTTAACTAATCAGAATGTAACATTTCCATAATGACACTTTATAAGACCCATTTTCTACCTTGCTGCTCCTAAAATTTAAATTACATACATTTAGCAATTTTCTAAGTGCTTTAAAAATACCTTTATTCTCTCATCTTGCTATTTGAAGTTTTATTTTTCAAACTAGCACTTCCTGCAAAAGAGAAAAAGAGAAATTAAAAGGAAAGGTGGAGGACACTTAGAAATAATATTTTCTTTTCTTTTTAAGATTATTGACACCAAAGGAAAGGTCACTCTAGTTTAGTTTAAATTTTTCTTTAAATTGTTTTTGTTGTTGTTCTTTAAAAAAAAAAAATCATAGTAGAAATACTGGTTTGCCTTAGATTCATTCAGTGAAGTGTCTGGAGAAGTCCTACCATAAAAGTTTAAACTTATTTTTTTGCTCTATATGGACTTTAGTCACTTTCTAGGGTGGTTGAGCCCACAGAATTTCTAGCTATATAATTCTGAAGACCTCCAGTAGAAAGTCTCTTACTCCAGACCAGCGCTATTCAAAATGCTGTTACTCAACAACTCAGGATGCTTATCTGAGAATGAAATTTAAGGCACTGCTTCCTTCCTTAAGAAAGTATTGTGTAAAATAATTTTCATCTGAACTAACAAATTCGATTGGTGAAACAGTTGACCACATGTTGATTTTAGTTGCCATTTTATAAAGATTTATATGCATTATATTACAAATAAATTTATATTGACCCTATTGTATTTAGCAGTTAATTTGTCTAAATGGACAAAATGAAATGGTTTTCACCAATTTCAAAAAGTTGAATATTTCAAACTAAAGTTAAAAACCTCCTTTGATTACTTTGTTTGCTCTACATTGTGCAAGAAGAAATAACTAAGGGAATATTAAAACCATTTTTTATACAAAAACTTAAACCAAAGATCTCATAGGGAGAAAAGTAAACATTACACACACACACACACACACACACACACACACACATATAAGAAAAATCAGAATTAGAATTTCTTGAATAATCACTTTACATACTTCTTTTAGTTGTATCTTAGAGATAAAATAACATTAATGATGTAGTAAAAAGCAGTAAAAAAAAAAACCTTTAATATTGGTGAACAATTAATCAGCAGTATGAGTTTAAAAGAAATTTTAATACACAATTAAATGAATGGAAAGATTAGACCTATGCTTAACTCAGCTTTCTTCTTAATCACCATAAGTTTAAATCATGAAGATATTATTCATCGCAACCAGGAGAAAGGATTTTTGAAATTATTTTTCCTAGAAAATGGTTTATATGTTGATCATTAATTCACTTTTCTCCAAAACATATCACAATTAGTTTCTTGCTTTAACAAGCTTACTGATTTCATACTTTGATTCAACAAGTCAGAAATTAGCTAGGAATTAAATACTTATTAACATAGAAAATACTGGTATTACAAAATTTCATAAAGGGAAAGTATTCGATCTGGAATTTGATGAAAGTCTTAGATCAGTGCTCTTCAGTATAAACATAATTTGAAACCCAGGACTAATTTTAAAATTTCTAATAGCTACTTTTAAAAAGCAAACAGGAAATATGAAATTATTTTAAAAATATACCTTATGTAACTGAATATATAAAAAAATCATTTGTTTATATAATCAATACTTAAAATTAATTGTACATTATTATTCACTAACGTTTTTTGAAATTCTATTTTACATTTATACCACAACTCAATTTTGATGGTAAATTTTCATCAGAAAATTTCATCTGAATTTAGAGTTTATAAAATTCACAGAAAATAAAGATTCACATACACAAGTTGTTCCAAACTTACTTAAATTTTTCCATTAGGAACTAAATTGGTGTTGAATTTTAATTAATTAAAATGAAATAAAACTTTAAAATATTAAAAAGCCAGTTCCTTAGTTGCACTGACTACATTACAGCTGTTCAGTAGCCACGTGTGTCTAGTGGTTCCCCTATTGTATTGACCAGTGCAGGCTCTTTTATATATTATTTTAGAGCACCTACTATTTGCTATTTGTGTAGCTATCAAAAATAACAACAACTAAACATGAGGGAAGTTAGTAAAGGAGAAGATGAGAAACAAAAATATATACAAAGCACTCAGAAAACAAGTAACAAAATGGAAATAGTTCAACATATAATTTAGTGACTAGTTAACTTGTCACTGGTTATTAATTTAGTCACTTATCTAACTTAACAATGTCTTAAATGACCAATGAGTTGTTACTTATTTTATAGTTACTATGTAATTAGTGCCAATTAATAGATGCTACCAAAAAAAATAGCTACCCCAGACTAGATGCAGTATTTTTTGTATACTTCAATTTCCCAACACTGATATTTGTCATCCCTGCAGCAAGTGTATTTTTTTTAAAAAAAGAAAGTGTATTTGAAAATAAGTTGGAAAATGTTTAAAATCCAGAAATAAACACATCTGTGTGTGTGTGTGTATATATGTTTATATATATATATACATATATATATACATATAGACAGAGAGAGATTTTTGACAAGAGTCTCGTGATTATTCAGTGGGAAAAGGACAGATTTCAACAAATGGCATGGAAAAAAACTGGATATCTACATACAAAAGAATGAAGTTGGACCTTTACACCATATACAAAAACTAATTCATAATGGATGACAGACTTAAACATAAGAGCTAAAACTCTAAAACTCTTTGAAGAAAACATAGGGAAAAACCTTGTGACATTGGGTTTGGTAATGATATCTTGGATATGATACCAAAATTGTAGGCAATAAAATTAAAATAGATAAATTGGACTATATAAAAATTAAAATATTTCATGCATCAACAGAATAAAAAAGAAACAGAGTAGAAGATATTTGCCAATCATATTTCTGATAGGGGTTACTATCCAGAATATATAAAGAACTCCTACTATTCAACAACAACAAGACAAATAACTTGATTTAAAAAAACAAATAAAAAAAAAGAGGTCTAGAATATCTCCAAAGATATACAAATAGCTAATAAGGGCATGGCAAGATGCTCAACTTCACTAATCATTAGGGAAATGCAAACCAAAACCACAATGGGATACCTATTCACACCCATTAGGATAACTTAAAAAAAAAAATCTGAATATAACAATTGTTGTCAAGGATATGGAGAAACTGGAACCCTTGTGCACTGCTAGGGCAAATGTAAAATGGTGAAACTGCTTTGGAAAACAGTATGGCAGTTCCCCCCAAATTAAAAATAGAATTATCATAAGACCAGAAATTCCACTTTGGTAGAAAGAATCAAAAGCAAGCATTTGGACAGATATTTGTACACCTATGTTCATTATTATGAGAAGGTAAAGGGTGGAAGAAACACAAGTGACCATCAACAGATTAATAGATCAAAAAATGTGGTATATATGTGCATTACAACATTACTTAGCCTTAAGAATGAAGGATTTGCACCTAAAGCAACTAGAGAAAGAAGAACAAGAAAACCCCAAATTTAGCAGAAGGAAAGAA
>NC_041232.1:43188868-43250182 GCF_002837175.3 Physeter macrocephalus
AACCATAATTCAAAAAGACACATGCACCCCAATGTTCATTGCAGCTCTATTTACAATAGCCAGGACATGGAAGCAACCTAACTGTCCATCAACAGATGAATGGATAAAGAAGATGTGGCACATATATACAATGGAATATTACTCAGCCATAAAAAGAAATGAAACTGAGTTATTTGTAATGAGGTGGATAGATCTGGAGTCTGTCATACACAGTGAAGTAAGTCAGAAGGAGGAAAACAAATACCGTATGCTAACACATATATATGTAATCTAAGAAAAAAAATGTCATGAAGAGATTAGTGGTAGGATGGGAATAAAACACAGACCTACTAGAGCATGGACTTGAGGACGTGGGGAGGGGGAAGGGTAAGCTGTGACGAAGTGAGAGAGTGGCAGGGACATATATGCACTACCAAATGTAAATTAGATAGCTAGTGGGAAGCTGCCGCATAGCACAGGGAGATCACCTCTGTGCTTTGTGACCATGAGAATAGGGAGGGTGGGAGGGAGGGAGACGCAAGAGGGAAGAGATATGGGAACATATGTATATGTATAACTGATTCACTTTGTTGTAAAGGAGAAACTAACACACTATTGTAAAACAGTTATACTCCAATAAAGATGTTAAAAAGAAAAAAAAAAAATGAAGGAAATTCTGACATATGCTACAACATGGATAAACCTTGATGACATTATGCCAAGTTAAATAAGCCAGTCACAAAAAGACAAATACTGTGATTCTACATATATGAGGTGGCTGGAGACAAAAATTCATGGAGACAGAAAGTAGAATGGTGGTTGCCAGGTGCTGAGAGGAGAAGGGAATGGAGTGTTATTTTCTGATGGGTACAGAGCTGATGTTATATGGGATGACAGGAGTTCTGGAGTTTGGTTGTACAACAATGTGAATGTTCCTAATGCTACTGAACTATGCACTTCAAATGGTTAAACAGGTAAATTTTATACTATGTATATTTTACCAAAATAAAAATTATATAATAATCAGGATGAAGTCATAAAAAATAAAATGATTCCAATCTTAAAAAGTGAAAAGACGTGCTAGTTCAGCCAGTTGTTCAGTATACAACCAAAAGTAACTTTCTAATGTATCTTTAAATACTTAGAGAATTATTTTGGCACTGTTTCCTCATCCCCCAGACATTTAAGTAAACCTAAATTAGCTATTACATTGTTATTTGAATTTGTATCTCCTTCTCTCTACTGGGGAAGGGAGCTGGTAAGGCTGAGGAGGTGGGGGACAGAAACTTGATATTCACTTCCACATACTAATATTATCACAGTAAAAATTTCAGTAAATATTTGTTGAATGTCATGCAGATTCAGAGGTTATTTTTAAGTGATGTTATTTATATATAAAATTTTTGATATTTCCGATTCATTTTTGGATTCTTCCTCATTTTCTCTCCCTGTCCCTCCCACCCTTCATTCCCCTTCCTCCCCTGCCTCTTTCCTTTCCTCCTCTTTCTCCCTGACTGAATTTTTGCTACTGTAGAGCAGAAAAACTTATAGTGTATATGTATTGTCCAAAGTTAATATAAACTCCTGGTTATAAATCTTATATAAATAAAACATGAATGTGAACAGAAACACAATTATGAAACAAATAATTTCAGTTGTTTTCTCTTGTAACAATAACCTCCCACTAGGAAAGAGACCTATATTTGATCTTAAATAAAAGTGGATGATAATGAAGTTTTATTTGCTATATTACCCCCTAAATCTCAAATGTTATTAGTGCAGAAATATGCCAACTTTTCCTAGATAGTATATAGCTACTAATGCAATTTCAGTAGAATATTGTGTATTACGACTTCCAGGATGGAGTTTAATATTAATGTTGCTTGTTCTCTCACAGTGAATTAGAAATGAGAAACGACTCAAGAAAATTGAACCTAGATTAGCATTTCAGGCTTCAGGTAATCCTTAGTTTCTCTTTTAAGGAAGCATGTAGAGAGATACTTCCACTTCCCTCTATGTCTTCTTTCCCTATTAAGGTTTATCATTGTGCTTTGCTGATATGACCTTTCGCTACTGAACTTAAATTCATAGACAAAAGAAATATTATGTTTTTTACCTTCTTACTGTGTATACATCATGCTTCTGAAGTTACTTACAACTCAAGCAGCATGAAGAAAAATAACATTTTTAGTGATGAAGAAAAACAGGTTTCAGAGTAACTCCAAGATACCAATGCAAATTAAATGAAAATTGGAAGAGCTAGATTTTTTTCACATGAATAAATATTTTCTTACAGAATAAATACAGGGTTGCTTGAGTGGAAAAACCACTGATTGGCAAAAGACAGGAGAAAGGCTGTCCTATTTTACATATAAATGAAACAGTGATTTAAAAAAACATGTGTATTAAAGTTAAAGAAACAACTGGAACTCAGAAAGAAACTTCTAGACCCTCCCACCAAAAAAACCTACCAATATAATTAATGAGGATGTTTTTTCTACTTATTTATGGGAACATTTAAAAAATAAATTTAAGCATTACCCTTTCTGGAAAATTAAGCAAGATCTAAAGTATAAATTAAAACTTCACTTTCAAAAAAGAATAATTTTTAAAAATAATGGTAATATGATTAATATTTTCACTATCTAAATTACCTAAGTTAATACATCAAAGAGATGTATTTCATTGTAGTTTTCTGTAGAAGCTCTTTTAGAGAAATATAATTTCACATATTTGATATTTAATATAAAATAATATTAGCATTGTGAAAATATATTACATCTAAGGACAAACATTAGAATTCCTCACCTTATAGGCTATATTGATACATCTCAAATAGGAATTTTATTAAAATATGTATAATTTAGCAATCTAGATTTGCTATAGTCCATTTTTTAAGATTGTTGAATTTGTGTCATTTATTACTGAAAAAAACTGAAAAATTTCTGAGTCCTAGTAGCTATGTTTTATTAATTTAACCTTAAACATATTTTTAATCAGAGACCTATGCTGGGTCATGTTTATTTTAATTAGAAACTGTCCCCAATTATAATGTTCAGGAAGCCCATGAATTTCAAAATTGATATTTTTCAGAAAAAAAATATTTCTTTAGAATTTTAATTAAATTGAGTGCTGTCATTTATAGTAACTACTGATGAATGATATCAATATTGGTAGGTAGATAGATAGATAGCTAGATATGAGAGGTAGATCTTGATTATAATGATGGTTTCATGTCAAAAACTCACAAAATTGTACAATTTGAATATGTGCAGTTTATTATATGTCAGTTATACCTAAATAAAGTTATTTAAGTATTTAAAAAAAAGAAAGGTAGAGATAGAGGTATATATTATGGGACCATTATTCTATCAAAACATAGCTATACATTGTTTATTAAGCCACTAATTATTCTCTTAAGATGCTTAATGTAATGATGAATTGGGAAAGGGATACACTTATTCCTAGAAGTGGCACTGAAGCTATCAATTGACTAAGGTAGATTATAGAGCAATAATGGGTTAGATGTACTTATGATTTTCAGTCAAAACAATGTATTCTAAAGTTATTCATGTCAGCTTATTGTTTCCCTCACCCCCTTCAATAAGGTTATGGCATAATATGTAATACTACTTAATTATTTCTCCCAGTCTTTGGTATGTCTTCTTATTCCTTTGGGTATTTTTTTTTTTTTTTTACAGAGAAGTTGTTTTTAAGTTTTATAAAAGTTATTGTTTTTTCCTCAACATCATGGGTCATGCTTTTGGGGTTATATCTAAAAGCTTTCCAAAATTAAGGTCATGCAGATTTTCTCCTGTGTTTTACCCTGGAAGTTTTATAGTTTTACATTTTATATTGAGACCTATCACTTATTCTGAGTTCATTTTTGTATAAGGTACGAGGTATGTATCCAGATTACCTTTTCATTTTATTTTACTTTATTTTGCATATAGATATCCAGTTGTTCTAGCAGCACCATGTGTTAAGAAAAATCATCCTTTTTCATTGGATTGATTCCCATGTTGTCAAAAATCAGTTGACTATATTTATGCAGGTTTATTTCTGAGCTTTTTATTCTAACTATTGTGTCAATTTCTAATATATTGTTTCGATTACTGTAGCTTTATAGTAAGTCTTCAAATTGGATCATCTAATTCCTCTTTTTTTTTAAGACTGTTTGGCTATAATAATAACTTTGCCATTCCATATAAACTTTAGAATTTAGCTTGTTGATATTAACCAAAAACTTTTTGTGATTTTGGCTGAGATTGTTTTGAATCTACAGAACAAAGTTGAGATAATTGATACTTTGACAATGTGAAGTCCTCCAATCTATGTGTTCAGTATAACTTCTTACCTATTTGGATATTCTTTGATTTCTTTCATCAGTGTTTTGTAGTTTTTTACATATAGATTCTGAATATGCTTTTATGTATACCTAAATACTTCATTTTTTAAATATTGAAAATGGTGTTGTTTTGTTACTTTCAGATTCCAGTTGTTTATTGCTGGTATGTAGAAATGCAATGGAATTTCATATATTGACCTTGTATTCTGCAACCACACTGAACTTTTTTATTAGTTCTAAAAGATTTGTGTGTGTGTGTATGTATGTGTGTTCATAGATTCTTTGGAGTTTTTCTATATAGACAATCATGTCGTATGGGAATAACTGGTTGTTTTTTTTTTCCCTTCCAATCTGTATGCCTTTTACTTATTTATTTATTTTTCTTTGCTATTGCACTGGTTAGGACATCTAGTACAACAAGTACACACACAACACACATACACAAATATGTACTTGCCCTTAAATAACAATTTACAAGTATAGGAGAAATTCTTTTCTTGTATAATTCCACTACTTCTGTCATCAGGCTTTTTCTTTGTTTGTTCATTAATTATTCAGTTTTCGGTCCATAGCATCTTCTTCTATCTGAGTATGGTTGCTTAAGAGCACCCGATGTGTCATCATCAGGCGATTATCCAAGCCCAATTCTTCCCCAATTGATTTTTTTCTTAAAAAGCAAGTTTTAAAAAGTCACTTTTACACTGTTAAATTTTTCCTTAAATATCTACTTTAAAAGGAAAGTGAAATACACTAAAGATAAAATAAGACCTCTTATTTTGAAAATTAGTATGAAATTTTTTATTATAAAGTAATATTTTAACATTCTAATAGTTGAAAGGCACTCTGAGTAGGTCTGCTCTTCATTCATTTATTCATTCATTCACTCAATATATTGTGTATCTATTATGTGTCTGAAAGTCATAGATACTAATTCTAAAGCTAACTTTTTCCATCTCAGCCAAAAATTTTAAACTTATTATACATTTAAAAATTCGAATATGTAACTGTTAAAATTTTAAAATATATATGCTAAGGATGTCATTATTTTCTGTCAAAACATAGCATATATTAAAATGTTCATTAATAAAGTGTTATGCTAGATCTATCTTTTATTATGCTCTGACACTTTATAGATGTTATCTCACATTTTTCTATTTCTTACATATTGAGTATACATAATAGTCATTAAATAATTTATTTTCATTAGGCACAAATGCACATAGATTTATATATCAATTTGAAAATTTTTTGTCACTTTATTTTTCTTACTCTTTGAACTAATGTCTGTGCTTTATGTTTTATAAATTAAACGATGATCAAATGTTATTCTATTATTGATCTCAGTGTATCTGTCAAACATTTCTGAATAAACTTTTTGGGCCATTTCTAACATCAATATTTATGCTTATCATACTCATACTTTTTGATCACATGTAGCTTGGAGGCAATGATTTCACCCAACATAGGTATCAAGACTATTCCTATAGCAAAGACACATTTTTTTTTCTTTTTAGTAAACTAGAGGCCAAGCAATAATGAATGATTAATAGCACTACATTTTAAAATATCTTAGACACTATAGCAGTGTCAACATCTGACACATCTTTACAAATCATCAATATAAATCAAATGTACTTTTGGACTGTCCTAGTGTTTAGAAAATTTTTTATTGTGGATATATATATACAAAACATAAAATTTATCATTTTAACCATTTAAAATGTACAGTTCAGTGGCATTAAGTATATTCACATTTTGTGTGTTTAGAAGATTTTATAGGTAATTTTATTTATGGCCTCTAAATACTGAATAAAGTTAGATATATTTCTGTTCCTCATCAGAAGTTTCAGAGTAACATAAACCAACTGCTACTGAAATAAGACGTTATAACTTTTCACACTATTATATTGAATTTATTGCATGAATTCTAATTTTTTGTTCTATCTTAAAATGCTTTTTGAGTTACAAATGGATTTTTATTGTACAAGTCTTTCTAGAGATATTATAACAAAGCAACAAATGACATTGGCTTCAAATATATTATGCAGTGCAGAAATTTCAGGGTCATGAGTAATTATACAAAGGTTACAGTATAAGATAAATTATATTTGCAATAGAGGTTTAAATCAAATCCTAGTTACTATGTTATAGTTTCCAAAACCATTTTAAATAGAGCAGAATTTCATGTTAAATACTTTGAGCTTCCCAAAGCAAGATTTGATTTTACAAAAGACGCTACACATTTCAAGACACAGTAGGTAAATAATGGTGGTATTCTGGGCTGCACAGAACCCACTTCACCCATGAAAAAAAGGCAGGCTTCTGAAAAGGTATAGATAGGATACAGAGAACTGCTCAGCTGCCAAAGCATTTAGTTCAGATAATATTTACTCTGATGAGCAAAAACCTTATATCTCACTTGGATAAACAACATTTTCAAAGGTAGGTAAACTACAGAAACACTTTTATATTTTTAGGTTTTAAGATTACATTATTTTGATATCTCCTAACTTCAAAGAGAAACATTCAATTATTTAAAATATTTAAAATACCTAAAGAAATCACTAAACAATCCAGTAAAGCATTTAACTGAATGTATCATCAGTTTCTCATCTTCTCACCCAAGTTGACCAAAAATTATTGTTTAAACAAGTTTATCACCAAATATGTTTTCTATTATCTCCTTCTAAAGTAACAGCTTGCATGGAGGAGAGGTGGGGGTAAAATCCAGTTGAAGCTTTTACTGAGAGTCCTGAAGTTGTAATGATATTCAGTAGCTTGAATATCAAGAATAGTAATGCAGAAAATATAATCAAGACATGCTTCTCTGTTCCTTTTGAGCATTTCAGTTACAGCAGTTTAAAACTTTACTACTTTTTCAAAGCTAGCCATCCATTCATGTAAGCAAAAATGTATATAATTAATATACTATTTATGATTTCCCTCAAGTTTCATCTCTCCCACCTTTTAACTCTCTTTTTCACTCACTCTTACATTTGTTACATTTGCTTTAAATTCAGTAGACTGTGTTCTCAGGCCCTATGTTAATGTCTCTCCCATAGTCTAGTCACTCCCACCTCTTTCTCCTTGAATTATTTTTCAAATCATATTAGGTCAGCATTTGTGTGTGTTTGTATGTTTTTAACTCTGCTTCATCCCCAGTGCCTAAATCAGGATGGGTGTCTATATCAGTACATATACTATATATATTAGTATTAATATATTTTCCTCTTTCCCTCTTTTCCATTTTTAATATAGCCCTTCTCAGTTTTTTTTTACTCTTCTTCATACAGTCTCAACTTTTCCTCATGCTTCTCTTTTCCAGTATCATCTCTTCATCTCCCTTTCTTATCACCCTCTTCTTCTTCCCTTCATTCTGCTAAAGTGTCTTTTAAATTATAATTACCCAATTTCCAAATCAGTCACCTCTTCACATTCCCCCTGCCTTTTTATCTCCACATAAAAAATAAACAGTTTGCTTTGTTAATCCTTGACCTATAAAATATTGATCTCTCTTTATTCTTCTACCTCTTGTATTGTTCTGTCTCATTATCCTTATTGACTTCCATTCTCCTGTTAATCAAATGCTCCCCACAGTTCTCACCTAAGTTTATTTTATTTCTGGTTATGTATTTTTTCATGTGATATTCCATCTACTTTCACAGCTTCAAGTGTTTTAGAAATGGATGTTAATTAACAGTTATTACACTGAAGCCTGTACTAGGATGGTGTGTTTATCATTTCATATAATGCCCACACAGTCTTACATCAGGAGCTGCTAATTTTCACAGTTTAAAATAAAGGATATGTTAATGCCATATGACTAGGTAAAATTAGCTAAAAATCAGTCAGTGTGTCTAATCTCAACATTTTAGTTACATTGCACAACTCCCTTCTTCTAGGTAGCAGTTTATTCTCTGTATGTATATATATATATATATATATATATATATATATATATACATATGTATACTTTGCCTTTAAAGTGCATAGAGCTAAGGGAGCACCTTAGCTCCAAGGGAGAAATCTTATCAGATGGAATAAAGCTTGTAGGAAAGGAGTGTTTACAGGTGTTTTGATCCTGAGATCTAACTGGGAAAGAGGCATAGAGATCAAATATAGTTACATGTGTGGAAATCATCTTCTAAAATGGCCTTCTTTAGATAATATTGGTGACAACTACATTCAGGACTCCCCAAAATACCACACAAGGTTAAATGTATTGAAGGTTCTGGGTAGTTGTTTCACATTCAGTAATCATTCTGGAAATAAATTTGCCATGTATCCATTGTCACATTTTATGTCAGAAAAGAGTAAAATGCAGCTATGAGTTGAGATAAGCATTTGTTTATCTCCTACTATTTATGTGTCTTATAATAATCAATACTGACACTGAGATTTGAGAGAAGCTTCACCAAAAATAGCAAATGAAAACTTTCCATGAAGAGGAAAGGTTTTTTGTTTTGTTTTGTTTGTTTGTTTTTCTAAACGCCATCATTAAAGAAGGTTATTTCAAATACTCATTTTGAATATATTATGGGTATAAATAGCTAATATACTTGTAAGGAGAAAGGCAATTCAGTGTAATGAAGAGCACACCAGAAATCAATCATCCAAATAATTTTTAAGTTTTCTGATATCTCAAAGCCCTTGCAAATCTCACTGCTGAGCTACCATGCTAATGTGTGAGTTTTCCTATCAAGTACAGAAGGGAAAGGTGCAAGATTATTTTGGTCCTCACAGAAACCAAGCCTTCACATATCTGACAACACTTTAATCAGGACACCACAGCAAATGTAGAACTGTTTCCATTTTTAGTTTCACAACTCATTGGTTAGTGTTGCAAAAGAACAGAGTGTTGTATGATAACCATTTGATGTTTATTTTATTTTAGGTGTGCACTGTTCTTTATGTGGAAGTTTCTCCAATGCAAAAGCTTAGTTATTCTTTATACCACCATCTGCTTGGTGGTGCCTCAGTGGAAACTTCCTATAATCTGGCTTGAAGACAGAAATACTGTTTCAGAAAGTTTTCTGTAGTTTAACATCTAAAGATGTTATTTTGAATGTTTATTATAGATACCTATATATCTAATAAATTCAGGAACACTATCAAAGCCTTTAAAATTCAATACAAAGGGAGAAAAAATAATTTTTCCTCTGGTTTTCCTTTAAGCCTTGCACTAGGATATAAAATAGCCAAATATTGGGCCAGATGCCTTAGTGACCTAAGAGATGATCATATTCTAGATGGGGATGAACACCTCTCTCTCCTACTGGTAACAACCATTACCAATCTTCTTAATGTTACCACATCCCTATTCTCATCTGGCCACTAACTAAATCTCATTTACTGTATTTTTAAATAAAAATTGTATATATTCAAAGTATACAATATGATGTTTTGATATACATATACATAGTAAATATATTACTACTATCAAGCTAATTAATTAAGTATTGCCTCAAATAGTTAATCATTTTGTGTGTGTGTGTGGTAAGAGCACCTGAGATCTACTCTCAGGAAATTTTCAGTATAGAATACAGTATCTTTAACTTTACTCACCAGGCTTACATTAGAGCTCTAAAACTCGTTCATCCTGCATAACTGCAGCTTTATGCCCTTTGGCCACCATCTCCCCATTTTTCTCCACCTCCTCTCCCCTGGAAACGACCATTCCACTCTCTGTTTCTATAAATTCATTTTCTTTTTTAGGTACCAATTTCATTTCCTTTGTATGTATACCCAGAAGAGGGATTCCTGGATCAGATGGTACTTCTATTTTTAATTTTTTAAGGATACTCCATACTGTTTTCCATAGTGACTGTACCAATTTATATTCCCACAAACGGTGCACAGGGGGTCCTTTTCTCCACATCCTCACTGATTCTGGTTATGATTTGCTTTTTTGATAATAGCTATGCTAACAGGTATAATGTGATATCTCATTGTGCTTTTGATTTTCATTTTCCTGAAAATTAGTAATGTTGAGCACCTTTGATTGATAGCATCTTTAAGATACTATTTTTTTTCTTGGGGTCTATGTAAGGGATTTTTGAAAGCTGAAAAATTTTCAAATCTAAACAATGATCCCGATCTTGTGATATTTATGAAATTAGATGGAAAAAAGTAAAATCCCTTCTGTGTACACTTTTCTAAGAAAGGTCCAAATATCATATTTGACCACAAAGAATATACTGTAATGACACATATTGGGTTGCATTGCACAATCTGCCTGGAGAGGTGATAGAAAGTAGGATACTTTTCTGTATTAATACCTATCAAGCCATGAATCTTGGTCTTAAAGCACTATCTTCATTTTTGTGTCTCTTTGTTTATTTGTGTGTTTTTTTAGGCAGAATACAGATTCTAAACAAAACAAAAACTAACAATAACAAGTGGAATGTCTAGAACAAACACTCATTGGATAAAATAAGTACAATGGATAAAATATTTTGATTGAAATTAAGTTGGTGCATTGTCAGTTTTAAATTCTCACCCAGAAAAGCAAAGCCAAATATCAACATTTTGTTATTCATACTCTTATTTTAAATCAATGACTGTGTAGGTTTTCAGGGGATATGGTTTTGGCTGGAACATAAAAGGGAATTAGGGTCAAATAAAATCATTAATAGTCCTTGTTACCAGTCATAGATATTTGGAAATGATAAGGAAAATTACAAGTCATCTCACAACCATAACACAAAATCATCATCATGATCAAGATGATGATGATGATCATCATCTAACAATACATTTAACAAGAAGCCTGCCAAATGTTTTTAAATGATAATTTAAATGATAATTTCCTAAAACAGAGTCCTAAAATAAATCAAAGTTCCTGAGACCTATAGGAAAATTAAAGTAAAGCAAAGATCAATCTGATTTAAGAATTTCATAGACTCACTTATCACCATGAGAACAGTAAATGTGAAGTTTTAAATCTAATCCAGTTGAATGAAAAAATTTAAACATTTGATAATTTTCTTATTATAACATCTTCTCTAAAAAGCATATGATTCAGGCCTCTCCTTTCATTGTTAAATCTCCATTGCAAAAAATATCCAGCATAAGTAGGTAAATTTATTTCAGACTAACTATCCATTATAGAAGAAAAAGAAAAAATAAATCAAGTTATATATATGTATATATGTACATATATACACATATATACACACATACACATATATTGTATTTAGTTATTGATATGTAAACTGATACGTAAATATTTTATATAAATATGTATGAATACATGAAATTTATGTATATGTAAATTGAAGTCTATATGAATACAAACCCTGAATCTAATCCTACGAAAAATATCTAATACAAATTGAGGGGCACTCTACAAAATACCTGACCAGTACTCTTCAAAACTGTTAATGATATCAAAGACAAGGAAAATGTGAGATACTGTTACAGCCAAGAGAAGCCTCAGAAAACATGGCAATGAAATGTAATGTGGTAGCTAGATGGAGTCCCAGAAGAGAAAAAAGGACATTAGAGAAAACTAAGGTAATCTGAATAAAGTATTGACTTATGTATCAATATTTGTTAATTAATTTTAGCAAATGCACCACAGTAATGTTAAACGTTAGTAATAGGGGAAACTAGGTGTGGGGTTTATAGGAACTCTCCATTCTACTTTTGCAATTTTTTGGAAAACACAAAATTATTAAAGCTAAAATGTTTATTTAAAAATTTTGCACAAATGTAAAGCATAAACTAATGAAGACTATAAGAAGAAAATACAGGTAAATTCAAATAGGGGACTTTCAAATATGCCATGAAAATATGAGTAAATATACCTGCATGATGTTTTTGAAAATCTATATCCTCTCATTCATAAAAAAGTCAGAACTGTAAATAACAACTAAAAAAAGTGTGCCATGTACATAAATCAATTTGTTAATATGTCTTCACGAATCATAAGATTAGGGTCAAAGGTTAACTTGCTTAAGTCTTTATCTCCAAATACTAGCATTATCCATGCACAGGGTAGTAGTTAAATAAATTGTGCACAGTGAAAATATTTTAAAAATAAACAGAATATCAATAATCACCTAAGAAAATTGGGAAAGTTAAAATTTAAATAAGAACAGAAATATCAATATATACTTTAGAAATCATAAAAATGGTAGATAAATAGAATAAAGATGCATACCTTCAAAAGAGAAAGTAAAAACCAAAAAATAATAGTTAATCCAACTAAGAAAATAAAAATAATTTAAATACATATACCCAAAAATTAAGTTAAAAATTGAGGACATTCTTTTATAATTGTATTTGTTTAATATTAAGGATTAAAAATCACAAAAATTTTCCTTAGTATTAGAACACTTGAATGGTTAAAGTTCTAGACCAATTCTAATGTCTTCCCCTAACATGTGTGAGTGGGTTTTCCTATGGTCCCTTTACTGCATACCATATAGCTGAGATATTCCTCCTACATCTTCAACAAAAAGTTATTCAGTATAAATTTGCACTACTAGATCAGTATGCCAACAGCGTGGTGATATAAGTCAGGAGAGAGTCAAAGCTTTTGAAAAGCTAGGTGATTTTCTCTCTAATTTTCCTGTCTGTGTTGTTTAAAGCTCCTGAATTGGAGACCAGGCATATTTACCATGTATTGGTAAGTCAGGAGTATTTGCTTTTACTGCAGTATTTACATTCAATATATCATATAGTAAAACAATATATGTGATTAAATATTTATTCCATTTCTAAATGGAAATCCATTTCCCAACACAGTCATATTACTCCATGTATTAGTTTGCTAGTGCTACAATGACAAAATACCACAGACTGGGTAGCTTAAATAACAGAAATTTATTTTCTCATAGTTCTGGAGACTAGAAGTCCAAGATCCAGATGTAAGCAGATTTGGTTTTTTCCGAGGCCTCTATCCTTAGCTTACAGATGGCCACCTCCTCACTGTGTCCTCATATGGCCATCCCTTGGTCTGTGAATTGTCTTTTTCCTAATCTGCTCTTCTTAGTAGGACAACAATCATATTAGAGTCCATCCATACCACCTCATTTTACCTTACTTACCTCTTAATAGGCCTTGTTTACAAATACAGTCACATTCTGAGGTACCGGGGTTTAGGACTTCACCATATGAATTTTGATGAGACACAGGTCAGCTCATAACACTCCAGATGACCACTACTCTACTATAACATTTACATGATTCTTCCTAGGCCTTCTGGAGAATAATATTAAGTAGCATTTTGTAATTAGTGGTTTAAAGAACCCTGCATAAAGGTTTATGATTTGCTGGCTTCTGACCCCTAAGTAGTCATCCTGTGAAAATTCTAAGCTTGGGAAAGAAGAAATAAAAGTGAGAGGAAACTAATATTGTTTGGGCACTTAAAACTATAATGTAGATAGTTGCTTGGCATTTTTCATATATAGTTATGAGTATTTTATAATAAATCATGGTTTAATCCATATAGGTGCAGGGAAGAAGCTGTTTTCCTTTTCTATTGCTGCATAAAAAATTACCACAAACTTAACAGTTTATAACAACATACATTTAGTGTCTTAAGATTTCTTTGGGTCAGGAGTCTAGACATAATTTAGGGGATACTATTCCTAGAGCCTCATAAAGCTGCATTCAATGTATCAAAAAGGCTAGGGTTTCATTTTGAACTCAGGGTCCTCTTCCTCACTGATACAGATTGTTGGCAGAATTCAACTTGTAGTTGTAGAATTAATGGGCCCAACTTTTAGAGGCCAACCCTCTCCACCGGAAATTCAAAACTGCTGTTTTATTTCTTCCAGGCCATCAAGAGAACATCTTTCCAATGCTTCACCTTCTTTTGAAGGACTCGTCTGATTAGGTCAGGCCCCCCCAGGATGATTTCCCTTTGGGTTGAATCATATTCAACTGATTGGGAAACTAATGTGGGAGTGATATTCCATCATAGTAATTGGTGCCAGCTACATTCAAGGGTAGGAGATTATATAAGGTGTATACACAAAGGAATAGGGACATTAATTTTGCCTACCACAAGAATTATGTTGAATTATTTTCTAGCTCAGAACATGAGAATTTTCTTTTTCATCCCTAGAGTATGCAACCTGACAGAGAAAGGTTATATTGGGGTAACCTTAGAGAGTTTATCTTTTAATTTCTGGATCACGCAGTCTCAGTTAAAAGAATTATGAAATTCAAGAAGCAAGAAAAAATTTTTGGATGAGCAATGCCTATTTTATTAGCCCCAAAGATCATTTGGAGTCTATTTTCATTGTACAATTATTTGTAAAGCTGCTACATGTGAGAAAAGTAATATTGACACTTTACTTTTAACTTGTAAGGTGAATTACTTCTTGTGCTAACAGTGTTGTAATTTTATCCAGTAAAATTGGGTAGATGCCTAAGACCAGCATCTTTTGATTACATACTAGTATATTGATTATATCTTAAGAGATTTTCATTTAACTTGAAACTCACTTTTGAAGCAAGATGGATCAATTGCATAAGTTAAGCTCTTTTCCTTATATGGTTTACATGGTTAAGTTTTCTGTTGATTTTCATTCTATAATTTGCAGTATTTTTAAAATTCTTTCTTAGAGGATCCTTGTATTTCTTGTATATGCCTCAGTTTTTTCCAAAATATTAGCCTGCATTAAATTAAGAGGAAATTTTATTTGAACTAAAGGATTCATATGATGTTGAAAGCATTCTCAGAAATGAATTGCTTAAGTCACTCAAAAATAGTCTCTGACCCTCTGTCCAGGAGGCTTAAGACAGTAAAAACATAATTTAGGGGAAGTTGAGAGGACGTCTCAGTACATTCTGCCATTATTTTTCTTCCTCGCACCTAATTTAGTTTCTTTTCTGATTTTTTTTTTAATCAACAGATCTACAGATCAGTGAAATTTAATAGGTATTTGTTGAGGTCTTGTCACAGTTACCTGTATATGATAAATATTTAGTAAATATTTATTTAATTTAATTGATTTTCCTTCTTCAGTTTCAGGCTTTTTAATCCAGTTGTAAGTCATATTAAAAGACTAAATGTCTAGGCAGGAGAAAGAAAATGTAGATGTAATAATACCAATTTGGGTTTATCAGTGCTGTAAAATTAAAAAACTGTTGGGAGAAAAGTAATTTTGAACTCTCAAAATTACTAATTCTTCAAATGTATGTTCTTTTTCATTTAGCTCAATATGCATATTTTCTTTGTATGGAAATTTTTATGATGGTGAAGACTTCTCTGGGGAAATACTTTCTTTAAACGATTATTTCAGTAATTATTTTTACTTGTTGAGTCTCTCCAGTGGAAGTTTCTTTTAATTCAATTTATATATTCCTTTATAAAAAATACCACAATAAGAAAATTTAACGAGAGTAAAATAAAAGTAGAGTGAAGTAACAGTTTTTGCCTGAACAGATATAAGAGAACTCTGGCAAAATGTAGAATTCTTTTTTTTTTTTTAATGTAAAAAGCTTTCTTGTTTTGATTATCTTTGAATGCATTAATGTAGTTCCTATCATTTAGTTACATCAAGGGACTGTGGCATGCAGACTATTTTAGCATAAAGCAATATTAAACCTACTTTTCCATGCTTCACCCCATTGCTATTTCTGAAACAATAAGATATACAGATGAGTGTGCATCATGCAAATTTCGTGCCCAGTAACACGAGTAATGTATAATCCAATTTTCTCCATTTTTATCCACCAAAATTAAAATACTTATACAGCCTTGTCGATCATCTTTTTCTGGTGTTCATTTGCATCTCTTTTGTTTATAATTTATAAATTCTACAGATTACAAAATTGTGTTTACAGTTCTAGTCCATGGACAAACTTTGAAATATGCAGTTGGTGATAATTTTTAAAATATTTATAGCAACAAAATACACATATATCTATGAATTCACACAAAGCACAAGTTCTTATCAGAAGTGCAGCAGCCAGTTCCCTTAGTAACTGGATCTCTTTCTTCTTAACTGTGGTTTGTCAATCTGTAGAACCCTAATGCTCTTTTTCATAATGTCAGTATTGAATATCTATTGCCCATGCATTTGATGTATTCCAAAGACATGTCAAAGTAGGAAAAGGAGGCCAAAATAAACAATAATTTTCTGCTCTGGAAATCATGCCTTATTATTTTATTTGTGTGTATATGTATTTTAGTATTACTTTGTTTAAAATAGAAATTACAGAAGTTTTTGCATGCTTACCTTTTCAAAAATATCATATAGATAGATATGTATACTGATATATATGTATATATCACTGATCGCTACCACTTCAGTATTATTCATAAACATTCATTAAATAGATGACTGTGAAGTTTGAGATGGGAGAGACACAGTTTTACAATTAATTATCCTACAAAAGCTGTAATGTGCTAATAAAAATGGTGAATTGCCAATTTCCCTATTGGTTACCGGAAGTTTAAATAATATTCTAACCCCTTGAGCCTCTCCCATATTCCTAACACTATTCATTACCTCTCAGCAAAGATATTTCACGGGGTGGAATTTTTAACTCAAACAAAGCCATCCTGATTGTGAATAGAAGTAGATTTCCCCCTTCCCCAAAAATCTCTTTGAATTCGTAAGAGAAGAAATGAAATGTGCCTTGTAAAATTGAATGGATCGTCAATTGACCAGTAATTCTTGTGCTGCTTTCCAGAGGGCAAAAATGAAGAATCCTATAAGGCAGAAGAAGGGAAAAACACCATAAAATTGGTGTGGATTCTTTCACTGGATAGGAAAAAATAAGTGTCATAGACAAAGAAAGGAGAGTTTGGACTTGAAAGTGATTTTTCTGAACAGGCAAAGCAGATGCCATTTACAAAAGCAACTAAACTTTGTGAATAGTGTAGCGTTTTCTTTGGTTCTCTTCTTTTCAAAGAACCTAACACTTGATAAACAGTGGATTTGAAAGTTTGTTACCAGGCCTTCACCCCTGTAGAACCAGCTCAAATGTAACCCTTGCTACTTCTAACTAACTGAATTTAGTCAATAACCATTATTTCTCGTGAACATGATATGGCATATATTTGGGGAATGGTATTACATATGCTTATTATTTGTTACTATTTTTACAAACCTCATGCTAAAACTAGGGCAAGATAAATAATAAACCAAGATACAACTCGAAAATTTTGAAACTCTCTACAATTGACCAGTCCTTCCAGAAAGTAAGGAATTTCAAAATTCCATTATCAGCAGCCAGCATAAAGCAGGTGATTGATAAATATTCTCTCCACAACCTTTGAAAAATATCAGACTAATTTGAATACCAACTACAGAGAATGGTAATGAATTTATATCAGTATTCCTCAGGCATAACTGCAATATTATTTTAATATACATGGCATTATGAATAGGAAATTCCTAGTTCATATGAAGACAAGCCACTAATGATATATGAATAACGTTTATGTTGTTCAGCTAAGACAATGGGCTGAAAGCTAACAGGAAGGGTCTTGGATTCATTGAATTTTAGAGTTATATGTTCTATTTTATGTGCTTAGGCCCCTACATTTTACAGATAATAAATTTGAGGCTTTAACAAGTCAAATATTTACTTTACATCTCATCGTTAATAACTACTATACCTTGGAATAATAACCAATTTATAATGTCCTAAAATATAGGCATTCAAGTTTTTCTTTTTTTTAAATTTAATTTAATTTATTTTTTATACAGCAGGTTCTTATTAGTTATCTATTTTATACATATTAGTGTATATATGTCAATCCCAATCTCCCAATTCATCCCACCACCATCGCCCCCCACCAGCGTTCAAGTTTTTATGTGTTGCTCTATATTTCCTTCTAGTTAACTTATTTATTTCCATTGCTTCATTTTCTATTTAAATGTTGATGACCCCAAATTTTTATGTCCTACTCAGATATCTCCCTTCCCACTTAAACTCATATATCCAACTACCTGTTATCAGTTTTTACAAGCTTCTCAAAATTACCATGCCCCAAATGAAGCTCTTTCTCCTTAGAAGTTCACCTTTTCAAGACAGTATCTCTAATTGACTCAGCTTCCAAGCCAGAACACTGGATGTCATCCTTGATGATGCCCTTCCCTCTACTCTCATATCCAGTCAATCATATTTTTAAAAATATCATTTCTTATCATACTAGTTCCTACATCCTTATTCTATACCTCTAGTTTTATCCAACAAACTTCCTAAGATAAAACTCCAGCAACCAGTCTAATTTGAAATATCCAAATTAGTTCAATCAAAATGCAATTTCTTGATCAAGCTTTGTCTGCCTGAATTAGATTCTCCTCCGTGTGCTTCTATATCTATTTATCTTTTTTAAAAAAAATAGCATTTACCACACAGTTCATATTTTATCTCTTCTTAAAATCATTTCCACCCATTTGGACTAATCTGTAGAAAGTCAGGAATTATATCTGTCTTATGTAAAATTATATCTCCAAAGTCTATTCCAGGACCAGAAAATTAGTAATCTTTCAATAAATAATTATGAAATAAATATATAAGAAACTGAACGAATGTCAAGATGCCATCCTACAAAATCAAGGTAGAATATGAAAATTAAAAAGTTATATTTCTAAATAGCCCACACTTCTCTATGATTCATTTAAAAAATAAAACATGCCCAGCTCTTTTTTGGTTCTTGATATTGAAATAATTTTATCCCTAATATAACCTATTTCCTTGTACCATCACGAGTGAAGTTTGGCCAGAAAATCCAATCTTTAAAAATTAAGCCAACACGCACTAAAATTTCTCCAAAGGAAATACGTTAGATCTCTAGAACTTATTATTCCTGCATAACTGTAATTTTGTGCCCTTTAACAATTTCTTTGTATAAAATATTAATCATTTATTTTGGGTAATGATATATGAGTAATTTTAAATATTTTTATTTTACATTTATTTATAAAACCATCTAATCCATTTTATTTATAATTGATCCTTCTGAAAAAAATGTTTCACTAGGTACCAGTTACCGTTAGTCCAGGTTTAAGTATGATTATAAAGCGTAGAATATCACGTTAATTTTTTATATTGATTTTGAAGTTAGTTGCATTCTGGGAAAACAATTCAAATTTTCTAGTTTCTCATTGTTTCAGTTTGGGATTACCCAGAAGCAGACTCTAAAACCTGAGAGGTAGAGAGAGAATACCTTTAACCAAAGAAATGCAAATACCAAAAGCTGAAAGTCAGATCAACACACATTGAAATGTAAAAGCCAAGGGGACATGGATGTTTGCTACATTCATCATACAATACTTCCAAACAATACAAACTAAAGTGCCATAATACATTTCTAGGCTGCACAAACTGAAAAATATTAACAGCAGGATAAAATATTTTACCAGACTTCCACTTCAGGCCATCATAGAGTTCTGTGACTGGATATACCCTCCTTCTGTAAAAAACTGAGAGTCAGGACAAAATACATGAAACAATTGTTTTCAGACACTGCACACCCAGCTCTGCAGGACTGTGACCTCTGCAAGAAGAGAAACAAGGGAGTGAGCCCCCAAATAGCACAGGACCCCAGTGCAGAGAAGCAGATTCTAAGTACCACCATGATCTTATGGAGTTGAAGAAACTGGAGTTCAGGGAGATTGAGGTGTCTTTAATTTGCAGGACAAACTATCAGAGTTGGAATCTATTTAGAGGAATCTGAAATCAGTCCCTTTGAATCATTTTATGAGGCCATAATTACCTTGTACCAATACTAGACAAATGTATTATAAGAAAATGAATCTATAGACCAATAATCTTCGTGAACTTAGATGCAAAACAAAAAACAAAAACTGTAAAGCTTTAGCAAATCAAATCAAGCACTATATATTGAATAAAACACATGAAATGCTTTGACCAAATAAGTGTTATCAAAGGAGTGTAAGTATAGTATAATATTGAAAACCAAAAATGTTGAGTATTAACAGGAGTAATCCTCTTAATATTTCTGTTAATAGAATAAAGAAGAATAAACACATGATATTCTCAACAGATACAGAAAGAAATATTTACAGTCAAATGCTCTACCCCTAAGCTATTTTCCCTGGGATTCAGTTAACTATTTGTCACCATGTTTTCTCAACCATCCAGGAGTGAAAAATAGCTGTTGTCATGTGGAGACCTGAGAAAATGTTTAATGGTAAAGAGAGGTTTACGTATTTTCTGAAAATAGCTAGAAACTGTTAACCTTGTGTCTTGAGTCAGTTTGGGCTGATACAATCGAATACCTATAGACTGAGTGGCTTATAAACAACAACACTTTATTTCTCACAGTTCTGGAGGCTGCACGTCCAAGATCAAGGTGCCAGTATGGTCACATTCTTAATGAAAGCCTCCTCCTTGGTTTGCAGATGGCCATCTTCTTGCTGGGTCCTCACATACTGGAAGGGACAAGAGAGTTTTGTGGGGGTATTTTTTATAAGGGGACTGATTGCATTCCTGAGGGCTCTACCCTCATGAACAAAGGCCCCTCCTCCTAAAACCACCACATTAAGAGTTAGGATTTCAACATGAATTTTGGGGGGACACATTTAGTCCATAACACCTAGTGATGAGAGATACTACAGTGTACAAACAGCTTGAGAATGTGCTGAAGAGAAAGGTTGAATCCAGTGATTGCTGGTCCACTAACTGTTGATGTCTGAAGTTCTCTTCAGGTAAAAGGTAAATACCAGGGGACTGGACTTGGCCATGGTGAGAGTAGAAATTGTCTTCCCCTCCCAGGTCACCATTCTATGACTCTTTGTCTTCTGTCCATGCTTGCCCTCCCACATACCTCATCCCTTTAGCACCCAGCAGTGCCCCACAGGTGGGTGATGGTGATCTCTCTTATTGGCATGGGACATGACTCTGCCAGAGAAACTTGGGTTCATAGATAAGTCAGCTTAGCTTGAGCTTTTACTCCTTTCCTACCAATTTTCTGTCGTGCTAAATGAGATACCTGGCACCCAAGAACATTAGGCCCTTATCCCAGCAGTCATAAGGAGACAGAAAAGAAATGACAAAATATTGTTAAAATATAATAGTGGGTGTCACAGTGCTCATTGCTTTGAAATACCAGAGCCTTTATATTTTTCAAAAGCCAGTTTAATGATCTGCCTCATTTTAGGAAGCAAAAGCATCTAATTAAAAGGACTTGACAAAGATAAAAAGCGCTCATCAATAGATAAATTGCTATGTGACATGAAATCATCTGGTTGCCTTGAATGCTTATTAATCTGTGTTACTCAGACTCACTGTGTATGGACAAAATACATGACGTTAGTTTTGAGGAGGTAAGCTGCTCTTAGCTAACATCAGAGTTTAGTTTTAAGATGTTAAAGTAAACTTAACTCCTAGGATAAATCTCACTTCGTCATGGTTGGATTCCTCAGAATTATTGTTGTCTTGGGCTAGATTATTCCATAGTGTGGAAGTCTGTTCTGTGCATTGAAGGATGTTTAGCAGTATTAACACATGCTTTCCAACTATAAGCCAATAGAAAACCCCCAGTAATAACAATTAAATGTCTTGGGACATGTCTTCTTTTGGGTAAAACAAATACATTTTAGTCTACCATTTTAATTATTCTGTTAATTTATTTTTAGTAGTTATTATAGAGTTTAAAATATTATCTTTAGTTATCACTACTAACTTCAATGTAATATTGGTTTAATTTTGGTAAAATAAAACAACTTTGCTCCAGTATAGCTCCCCTTCCTTGGCAGTACATATATAATATAACATAAATTATATCAATATGTATATAACATAAATATATATAGATACAAAGCTATAATTAGTAATTCACAAAATCTTATGTGTTTAAAGAAAACAAGAATAGGAAAGAGAAAAAATATTTACAATTTTTCACACAAAAATGGTTATTATTTCAAGATTTTTCATTTCTTCCTGGGATTTTCATTTCATTTCATTCATTTTTTTCTATTTACCTTCCAATCTGTAGGATGGCCTTTAGCATATCTTGTTAGGTAGATCTTCTAGCAATGAATTTTTTCAGTTTATTTATTTATATTTTCTGAGAATATCTTCATTCTGTCCTCATTTGTGCTGCTCTTTATAAAAGGATTGGTTGACTGTTTCTTTTTGTCAGTACATTTTTCTTTAACCTTCTTTGACAGATATTGTTTTCTGTTTTTTAGTTTGGATGGTTTCTATTGACCAATCATCAAATTCTCTGATTCCTTCTTCTGCCATCTCAAATGTTCAGCTGACCCTAGGTAGCAAATTTTTCACTTTATTTAGTGTCCGTTTCGGTCCAGAATTTCCATATTCACCTTTTAATAATTTCTGTATATTTATGAGATTTTCTAATTGTTGAGTCATTGTGATAATATTTCTTTTATTTGGTTAAATGTAGTTTTCTTTAATTACCTGTTTATATTTATAATAGCTTCTTTGATGTTTTTGCTTGCTGAAAACAGCATAAGGCCCATTCAGAGTTAATGGCTAATGAATGCTTTTTTTCTAGTTATGGGTCACAGTTTTCCACTTTTCTTCATGATTTGTAATTTTTGGTTCAGTATGAATATTTTTCCAGATCCCAATGTCATTTGTCCTTGTTTTATTTTTTTCTATTCCAGATATACTCTCTGGAATCTTTCTCCCCTTGGATGTGCGGTTGCTGATGTGTCTCTTCAGGTTTGTTTTTCTTACATGTATTCTTATTTTTTATTGTGATTTCATAGGGGATAAAATGTGTTCTTATAGTCACAGAGTGGTCAGCCTATGATTTGGACAGAAGCTCCATGGCTTCCACCATCTGTGGAAGGATCTGTGGGCAGACAGGGAGTACAAAGTGTAGCCGTTCCTCAAGCCTATACTTTTTTTCTGGGCCCTCTTTTGTTTCTTCTGTGACTGTGGTGGCTTTTTAGTCATCCAGGGAGGTTTGGAGAGTTTATCATTCGCATATACAGGTTCTCATCATTAAATTTCTGGCTGGTTTACACATTTGCCAACTTAGATTGCAAGCTCAGGTTAACAGATCTGGGGGCCTGCTCTGTTCATTCCTTTATGAGCTTGCCAATTACCCTGTTTTATGTGCTGGTCTCAGCCTGTCCATAACGAATGTTTTGGCTGGAGCAGCCCTTGTGGTTCTTATGATTTCAAGATACCCTCAGCAACAATCATCGGAAAACTTTGGGAAAAAAATGCTTATTACTCACAGGTCCTGGAAATTATAGACATACCTGGGGGCACATGGTGATGTTGTGAGTTGAGACAGAGCAAGTGAGCAGGCCTGGGGTTCTGCGTTTATTGGAGTCAAAGCTGGGGGGTATAGGGTTTCTGGCATCATCGTTTATTGGCAAACTTAAAACGTAAGAGCAGGAATTTAAAGTTCAGGAAGAGAAAAGAAACAAGCAATCCAAAAGGTCAGTTATCAAAATCAACCAATATATCTAAAACAAAGGAGCCTGGGGTGGGATGGGGTGTTACAGCCTGGCTTTTTATCTACTCTGGTGGTTGGCAGTGTATTTATTCAATAGAGCCATCTTTTAAGTAGATGCCTCTTTGAAGTTAATGCTTAGGCAATCAAAGTTTAAGTCAGGCACTTGCATTATAAAAAGAAAAGCCAACTGTCTGGACTTGCACTACATGTGAAGACACCACCATCAGGCATGGGCTTGTATCCTCCACTCCAAATCAATTCCACTTATGCTGGCAGCAAAGATGGTGGATTTACCAGGCCAACTAGACCCTGGTTAAACCACCTGAGCAGGGGATTTGGAAGTATCTCCTGGCAAAAAAACCTCAGACTCAGCTGTTCTTAACTAAACTTTCAGCACATTAATAAACACCTCTCAAGTGTTGGCTAGGATATGGAGACCCAAAAATCTGCTGGTGGTAATGTAAACTTCGACAATAACGTTAGAATTGACTGGGAAAGGGAACAAGGAAATCGTTTGAAATGATGAAAATGTTTTATACGTTGATAGTGGTGGTGGTTACATGAGAATATGCACTTGTTAAATCTTATTAAAGACTCTTTAAGTGATATCAATTCATTCTGTATAAATTAAAACTCAATCAAATTGATTTAAAATTAAAGATTTTCTTGAGGACATTTTGTAAGATGCTATTTATCAGGCTGAGGATACTCCCTTCTACTCTTATTTTGCTAAGAGTTTTAAATCATGAATGAGTCTTGAATTTTATGAAATTCTTTTATTCTGGCTTTCTTGAAATTCCTTAATACACTAATGTGACAAATTACATATAAAGATTTTCTAAGTTTCTAGTGCAAATTTACAGTAAAGTTTTAAGAATAGTACAAAGAATGGCCATTACCACATCACTTATGGCTAATATTGTCCAAATCACTTTATCATGAACCATTTAAAAGTTAAGTATATCATTGCCCATTTTTTCTAAATACATCAATGTATATTTCTGGAAAATAAGGATATCTTCTCACGTAATCTAGTGCAGTTATCAATTTCAGTGTTCATTTTGTCTGTTTTCAAATTTATTTGCATAAAATTATTCTACATGATTCCTCCTTATTCATTTTCATCTCTGCTATTATTTTGTCTCCTCTTCTTTTTTTTACTATCTTTTTTCTTATAATTTCTTTGATTTTTCTTCTTCTCTTTTTATCTTTAGAAAGTAAGTATAATTAAAAACATAACAATGATAATGTTGACCTAAAACAAATAGATGCCAGATATTTTTCCAGCAAACATGGATTTATTCAGGATTAGCAGAGAAATGTAATTCATGGTCTGCAAGCATGGAGAGCCACATGCAAGTTGCCACAGGGCAAGAGAAGGAGAACACTTTTATCGAGGGGGAAAAGGAAGTTGGATGGGCGGTAGTAAACAAAGAAACCATGGCTTTTTGTTGGCTGAGTCCTTGCCAGGAAAGAAGAGAAGTCTTTCTTTTTCCTGTTGGGCTCTGCTGTCATCACAGGACATATGAGCTCCCCTTCTGGTTTCCCAACTCTGTTAACTGAAGTGTCTGTTAATTTTTTTTTTTTTTTACAAAATCCTTTTGATCAAAATCTTTCTCTGAAAGCATCATTGAGCAAGAGGCAGGTTTTCTAGTTTCAGCAGCTTTGTCCCTCAATGCCAAGAAGGACCTTTCTTGGGTGTATTGTCTCTAGTCAGAGGGAAAGTGCACAGATTAAAAACCTATTGAAGTCACGTTTGAGTAACAAGGCAGGATAGGAGGAAGAACTTTCAGGCACTTTTTATCTAAAGTTTATATTTTACAGGTCACAATGGGTCCATCTCTTAGGGTGCATAGCAAATGAACACACCAAGTACTTTTGATTAAAGCAGAAACATTTGTTACTTCTGACAAGTAAGGAGACAAGGACATAGCTCTCAAAGAACTGTCTCCATGAATAGCTGGGTGGAGGGCAGTTTTAAGCCTAGGGGGCTTGCATATTCGTGAAAATGTAGGCATAATCATTATAATGAGACAAGGATTATGTAAAGGTTACTTTAGGTTGTTAAAAACCACAAGCAAGTAAGTGCTTGGTCATTTGTGCTATCTTGTTGGCTGCAATATATTGTAACCTTTTCAGAACATCTGGTGTCTGGAACTTTCTGCAACTTAATGGTTAGTTTCTGCAAAATAAAGAACACTTTGATTTAACCTCATCCGTTCACTTTTCCTACTGCTGCCTAATTGACAATATGTTACCAAGATCATAAACATTGACGATCATCTGAAGCTTTATGTCGTTATGAAAGATTTGGTGACAAACTTCCACCAGACCTGATCCAGATATCCTGGGAAAGCTGTATCATTATATGTTACCTGCTTTAATTCCAGGAAATCTTTACATTTAGGTTACCAGATAATGTGCAGGTCCCATCTGGGTTTGCTGCTTTCCTTAGGTGTGTCTTGTGTATCCAAAAGTTCATTCCTTAGAGTCTGGTAGCACAAAGGTTGGTTAGCAGTACCTGATAGGGACTTCTCCAGCAAGGTGTCTTTTGGAGGTTTCTTTTCTAATAGATGAAATCCTCGGGTTACAAGGTGTGATGTTTAAGGTCTTTTTCTCCTGAGAGTGCACTGTGAAAAGATTGTTCTGCTGAAGCATGGTTATTTTTAGTAGAAGCAATTAGGCCTTTGCAATATTGGAGTATCTCTCTTTTTATCAGTTGTGGGTTAAAAGAAGCAGAAACCGAGTGCATTATGCATTGTGTGACAGTCTCAAAAGGTGAGAGTTCATGAGTTCCAAAAGGGATGGATCTGAGATTTAGAAGAACCAACAGCAATGCTTTTGGCCAAGGTACTAGGAGGTCCTCTACAAATTTTGCCAGTTGAGTCTTAATAATGCCGTTAACATGTCAACTAAATCAGAAGACTGAGGGTAGTAAGCACACTGAAATTGTTGTAAAACTAGCCAAACAGCACAGGCTTGTTGAAGCACCTGGCTGTTAAAATGGGTCCCTCAATCACTATTAAGTTTAAGAGGAGTTCTCCAGGGATAATCTTTTCCGAAAGGACTTTAGCCGCAGATGAGGCAGCAGCCTGTCTGCAAGAGAAGGCTTCAGTCCAGTGTGAAAACAGACAGATCATAACTAAAATATATTTATATCCATGAGATAGAGGAAGTTGTATGGAATCCATTTCCCATTTCTGAGTCTTCAAATGGTCCATTAGGCAGTTTAAAGTATCCAGGAGCCATAAAAATATGCTTCCCTTGGGCTTCCCTGGTGGCGCAGTGGTTCAGAGTCCGCCTGTCGATGCAGGGGATACGGGTTTGTGCCCCGGCCCGGGAAGGTCCAACATGCCATGGAGCGGCTGGGCCTGTGAGCCATGGCCGCTGAGCCTGCGCGTCCGGAGCCTGTGCTCCTCAACGGGAGAGGCCACAACAGTGAGAGGCCCACGTACTGAAAAAAAAAAAAAAAAAAAAAAAAAGCTTCCCTGGGTTGTACTTTGGACAAGTAGGACAAATGAAGTAGGCATTTTTTTTGTGGCCTTGTTAATGTTTCCCACCAATGTTGATTCATGAGTGCTATTGTTTTGTCAGTAGACCAATGGCTCAATGCATGTACAGTGGTGAGGAGTAAGAATTTTAGAGTCTCCCATAGAATTGAGTTGTTCTTTGATTCAAACCAGAGCTTTCTCTTTTTATCAAACCAGCAGTTGTTGAATTAACAATTTGCTTTTGCTTTTCTGAGGCTAACTGTTAGGCTTTTCTAGCCAGTTTTTATCATTTGGGGAAATATCTCTTTGTACCATGATGGAGATTTAGCTGGTCCCTTTAGATTTAGATTTAGTTGGTCCCTTTAAGGGCAGCATTTCTTGTGGAAATATTGGAAAGGTGATTTCCCTTAGCATCCAGAGAGTCAAGTTTAGAATGCCTCTGAATCTTAATTAACAATAGCTAAACTGGCAGGTAAATGTATTGCACCCAGTAATTCCTGGACATAGGGGCCATTTTTAATTTTATATCCATTGGAAGTAAAGAAGCCACGTTGCTTCCACAGTATTCCAGAATATGAGATACTCCAAAAGCATATCTACTGTCAGTATAAATATTGGCAGTTTTGTCCTTGGCTAAAGTGCCAGCCCTTGTAAGAGCGTATAATCTAGCCTGTTGGGCCTAAGTAAGCACAGGTAAATGCTACCTCAACAATATCAAAAGGGGTTGCAGTAACATAACCAGCACAGTATTGGCCACTGTCAACTTTTAAATAAGAACCATTAGTGAACCATGAGAAGTCAATATTGCCCAGAGGAGTATCCTGTAGATTGTCACAAAGAGTCAGGAGGTGATCTGTCAGCATTAAGCAGTTGTAAGGACATTGTTGTTGATAGAGGGAATAAGAGTAGCAGGGTTAAGGTTATTATAATGTAAAAGAGTTATGTCATGAACAATTAGCAAAAGGACTTCAGAGGAGGTGAGGTGACTGGCTGAGAAATGTTGAGTATGATGACAATTTTGGCGAATTTCTGCTATGTGAGGTTCAAAAATGGTTAAAGGGGATCCCACAACAATTTTCTCCATGGCCTTCACCAAAAGTGTGTTGGCAGTAATGGCTCTAAAACAAGAGCCATTGCTCTAAAACAAGAGCCATGCCACAGGGGATACACTGGCTAAAATATCCTATGGGTCAAGGGTGGTCCATTTTTGGGGGGTGAGTACCCCAAGGGCATTCCCTTCCTTTGAATATGCAAAAAGGAAAAAGGAACTCTGATAATTCTTATGCCCAAGGGCAAGTGGATTCATCAAACTCGCCTTTAAGGCACTGAAGTTTACATCTCTCATCTGGTTCTTCCCATAAACTTGGGTCAGGGTCATTATTATTGAGTAAAACATATAGAGGTTTGGCCATAAGAGAGAAATTTGGAATCCAATTTTGGCAATAGCCAACTAACCCAAGAAAACCTTGCAGTTGGCAATTAGTTTCGGCATTGGGGAAACTTAGGACACCATGAAGCATATCTGGATCTAGGTGTAGCCCTGGCTCTGACATCAGATGCCCTAAACATCAAACCTGGGTTTGGGCAAACTGGAGTTTTTCTATCGTGACCTCACCCTTTAAGGCTAAAAGCTTTAGCAAGTAGATGCTGTCTGCCTGTGAGAAGGCTTGAGAAGGAGAGCAAAGAAGCAAATCATCCACTATTGCAACAAAGTAGAACCTCTAAGAAACTTTATATCAAACAGATTAGCTTTCAGGATTTGTGAGGAATAAGAAGTATTTTCAGTAAAACCCTGAGATATTATTGTCCAGGCCAATTGTTTTTCTTCCCAAGGGAAGGCAGATAGGTGTTCGCTAGCTTCAACAACTGGAATACTAAAGAATGCACTTCATAAATAAACTACAGTAAAAATTTTGCTTCCAGTGGTATGGATGTTAGTAATGTATGAGGGTCAGAAACAATAGGGAGGGAGTCAAGGGATTACAATGTTTATTGCTCAGGGGTCCTGGACAAACCTCACCCTACATCCTTATATTTTTCTCACTGGTAAAATGGGAGTGTTACAGGGAGTAGTAACAAGAGACAATGAAGCCTTGAGCCTTGTAATCTTGTATTATAAGCTTTATTCCTTGAAGAACTTCTTTACTTATCGGATGTTGATTAATTATGGGAAGAAGTTTTGAGGGATCTATCTGAATCTTGATGGGAGGTACACTGTGAATTTTGCCAGTATCAGTTGGAAATTTCACTCATAACGAAGGTGATAGCTGATTCGATAGGGACAAATAATCAGTGTTTCCAGATTCAGCTCTAGGACCATCAGAGACAGAACAAATAAAAGATTTCAAAAGGTCATTTAATTCACATGGTCTGTTACTTTGATGACTATTGTCAATTTATAGAATGTCTTCCCTTTGGGAAAAATAAATTCTGGCATGATACTTCTCTAAGAAGTCTCAGCATAATAAATGGATAGGGTGGAGGAACTATGAAGGAAAGCATGTGTATGTCTCAAAAGGTCTAAAAATAACAGGAATAAGTTAAGATACAGGAACCTCTTGAGGTTCATTAGAGATCCCCACTCTTTGAACTGTTTTAGTACTACGAGGCAAGGACTGCTTTATTGTAGTGGGGTTGACCAGTGTGGCTCTGGTGTCAATCAGGACTGGGAGAGATTCATCCCCAGTCTACAGAAATGTTTCTTCAAGCCAGTATCAGAGGGCGTTTTGGAAAGACCCCTTATAGTTCCTCGGAGCCCTGTCATTGAGAATTGAGGGGACGTTGGAAAGGCTGGTTAGAGGAGTGAAGTTGCCTAAAGTGCTTAAATTTCTTTTCCAATGTCCTGGCTCTTTGCAATAATAGCAGAAACTAGGAAAGTTTTGATTCCATTTAGGAGCCCTCCTTTGCTGGAGTTGAAGATTAAGAATTTTGGCAGTCTTCCTCTTAGGTGACTTGTCTAGAGTTTGAGAGAACTGGTTTGCCAGATTAACTAAATCTGGAGTACACACAGTTTCCCATTTTATCCTAGTCCTTTCTACTGGAAGGGAAAGGTCCCGGTTCAACCCATTAATAAACGTAGAGTTAAAAGCTAACTGGGTGGAATCAACATCTAAAGAAAGATCAGTATTTTCTTTAAAACCAATCTGAAGTCAATTGTAATAGTCATGAACAGGAGCAACAGATTTTTGTGTACAAGCTTGAATTTTGTTCTAATCATCAGTCTGTGGAACATCCCTAGGAATTGTGAAGTCACCTAGAAATTTTCCAGACCAGATCATATAATAAATTAGCAGGCTGTTCTCTCAGTTGTAATTCTAGAGACCTTTCAGGATTTTCCCAATTAGAAGTTTTCATCCAGCGCTGGCCCTGACCTTTACCAACAAGCATATGAACTAGCCGATATAAGATAAACCAGGTTAATAATTTTGAATGACTATATTAAATTCCTTAGAAATCTATGAGGATCTTTGGTCACTTTGGGAAAAATTTTTGATTATGAATCACAGTTTAGATTGTGACTAAAGTTTAGATTTTGACTAAAGTCCAAGGAATATAAGAATTTAATGGTTTCACCTCTGGCTCCTCAGAAGGCTTAAGTTTAAAGGGACAGGTTCTGACAAGTTCAGAGGAAAAGGGAGTGGAGAGACTTTCAGGGAAAAGGGAAAGTTTAGCAAGATAATCAGTATGGCGGAACTGATAGAATAGAGGAGGTGAAGATGGTGTAGAAGGAAAGGAGGAAGATGGCGCCAAAGGCAGAGTCTGACTACAGGGAGCCGAGGGAGAGATGAGGGGGCACTCGAGGCAAAATCTGAGGCCAAGAAGCCAGGAAAAAAGAGCCGGAGGCTTCGGGTGCCATTTTATCTTTCTGTGATCATTTGTTTGCCTCAGTTAAATGTAAAATCTCATTTTGGAGAAAGGTAATTTTAGGGTACTGATAACACTGGGAAGCCTCAAAATACCAATTGAAAGAGACATTCCCTTCAGTTTAAAAATTTTTGAGCTATCGTAGTCCAAATTGGTTTTTAGAAAATTAAGTTTGGGGATTTCAAAAGTTCCCCATAATGGCTATTGATATTCTAAATTGCCTTTGTTCAGGTCTGTCCATCTACTTATAAATGTGCTTGAAGAAGGGCCACGGTCTTTAAACATAGAATCAGCCAGAGTCCCTATAGAGGGGATGTCCTCAAAATATTTAGATAACTGGGATCCCATTTCTCAAAGGTTTTTCTCTAGAGTAAAAGAATAATTTTCATACAGATCAACTCAAACAGCTTACAGCTCAAACAGCTCAGTTCAAACAGTTTGCAAGCTACTACCAGCCAGTTCTTGGGGAGCAGCTTGGTCCTGGAGGAGCCAAGCCAAAGGCTTTTCAGGGTGTTTCCAGAGAATAGCCCCTTCCACAGGAGTGGGCCAATGGCTGAACTGGCACAGTTTTAGTGAAACAGCCTCTGCTCCCAAAGGAATGGACCAAGAGCTTCTTAGATTTGGTTGATATAGTCTGACCTTAAAATCAGAGCAAAGTATGAACAAGTACTCACATACAGAATAAGGCCTTAACCAGAAAGAACTAAACCTTAAAACAAGTCCCAAATAAAACCTGGAGAGCTTCAAATACAAAAAGGCTAAGAGCTCTGGTCCAGAAGAAAGGTGTACCTTCAAACTCCAGTGTTAGTGAGAAAAGTAGTGAGTACCATGGGCTTAATTGTGAATATGACACCTATTTACTCACCAGTCCCAGAGCCTTTGGGGCTCTGGTCCTTGTACAGGCCACCAAAATGTTGACCTAAAACCAACAGACTGCCAGTTATTTCTCCATCAAGAAAAAATAAAAGATCTATTCAGAAATTCACGACTGGCGAATAATTACAATTCAGGGTCTGCAACCATGGTGAGCCACACGCAAGTCCCTGCATGGCAAGGGGAGAAGAACGCTTTTATACAGGGAAAGGAATTTGAAAGGACTATAGTGAAAATATAGTCCACAACTTTTCATTGGCTGAGTCCTTGCCAGGAAAGAAGAAGCGTCTTTCTTCTTTCTTTTGGCCTCTGCTATTGTCACAGGGCCTGAGAGCTCCCCTTTCTGGTATCCTAACTCTATTTAATTGAAGTTCCTGTTAATTAATTTTTTTACAGTGGTAGCAATGTAAGTTGGTTGAGTCATTTGATAAAAATGTCTGGGAATATCTATTAAAGTTTAATATATTACATATTTTAGTATACTAGTTATTTTCCTGATAGAAATGTATATATATATATATATATATATAAAATATATATATATCCCAAAATACAGGTAGATAAAAGGATGCTTATTACAGTGTTATTCATAACAACACCAAATTGGAAATAACCCAAGTAATCCAATAGATAAATAAATGATGATGCATTCTTATCATCCACCAATGAAAGTGAATGAGCTATATTAAACTATATTTGTAGAACACTGTCTATCAGTTAAAATAAATAAACCTCTCCACCAAAGCAACAAAGAGATACAAAAAAATGTATCTCGAACATACAATGTTGGATGAAAGAATCTAGACACCATAGAGTACATACTGCATGATGTTAATCTAGGAATTTAGAAATTAAAATAATAATTAGCTTGTGTAGGCGGAGTCAAGAGTGACTATGGGAGGAGATAAAGGGACCTTTGGATTTTATGGTATTTTGTTTTTTCTTGATGTAGACAGTAATTACATTGCTGTGCTCATTTTATGCATATTCATCAAGCTGAGCACTTATGATTTTTCACTTTATGTTGGTGTTATTAGTTCATTATTCATTACTTCATTAAATAGTGTTTGTCATTTAATATTATGACTTCATTGCACAAGAGAAATTTTCTATCTAGAGTCTGTGGTCTGTTTCCAAGTACAGTTGAATTATCCATCTACCACTTGCAAACCTGGGTATGAATGAGCTACTGGGGTTAAAGTCTATGGAAAATTAGGTGCAGGATATTCCTTACCTTTATAATGACTTCTACTAGCTTAGTAATTGAAATGAAATTGTTGGGTGATGTAAGGAAATTTCTTTATGAAATTGGTCATTGGATAATTCCTGGTTTCTGTAAGGACTGTCACATATTAAAGTGCTTTACCATTTTCCAATATCTTTGTTTTCAAGTCACTTTCACATTCATTGTCTTTAATGATCCTCAAAGCATCTCTATGGAAAGTGGGTAACTTTCTCAGTTGCACAGCTAATAATTGGTTTTTTTAGATTAAAATTTATGTTTTCTAAATCCTATATTAGAATTTTTTCTGAACTTCCACTTTGCCACACTATCAGACCATTTCACTGATCATTGTTTTACACTCACCAGGGAATTTTTCCTTCTTCTCCATGATACAAATACATGTATTAAATCTGCCATGTTCCACGGCCACATTTGTTTTAGAACCACAAATAAAACATCTGATATAGGTGAAATTACTCATACCTCGATTCATATTACAGTCTCTATAGATAATAGAGATCCTGATCTAATTACCAGATATTTGAGTATTTTAGTTTCAGAAGAAATTGTTTCTTGAGATGCTAATTGGACTGGGAAAGTTAATGTGGCATGAGAAATACTTTCAACATTGCTCCCTAAAATGCCACCCCAATAATGTGAGTGAAATCTGTGATATTCAGGAAAGCATTACTGTTTTAGACAGTAACCTCTATTTTTAGTTTTCAAAATTATGGCATTAAAAATTAAAAATATGCTTTTGAAATTGTTGCATTTGAAGGGGATATGCTGTTTAGAAAGGGTGAAGTTGTAGGCACATTACAAAATGTCAGTGCACTTAAAAAATAAAATACATATTAATTTGCAGAGTACTAATCTCTGTGATATAAATTTTATAATCAAGGATTTTTTTTTTCTTAAAGTGGAATCTCTTCTGAAAAGGAGATCGATTTTTTGATTAGATCTTTCACTAGACTGGTACTCATTCTTATGAAATCTGTTACATGCTTTCTCAGCATTAGGGAATAAAGAATGACTTTTAGGGTTAAGATTTGCCATACACGGCCAGATGACAAAGTTCTCATTCATATATCGCATTTCAGAGTTTTCTTATAAACATCAATCTTAAGCTGACATTCATGCCCACAACGATTTGCCAAGGTGCTGTTTTAAACGCAGTGTAAACCTCAAGGTCATTTTCTCCTAATTAAACTCTGTCCCTTGGAAACTTTATTGAAACGTTTTTTTCTTAAACTGAGTCTTGCTGAATAGAAAAAGCACTCCTTCCAGGTTAAGCTTTGTGTTCTGTGACATATTTACTGATTCTTTGTTCTACAACTGGCCTTTTCATTACCTAATGCAATGAGATAGGACTCAGATAATGCGTCAGATATATCTAAATGTCCTTAAGTCCAGATTTGGTTGTGAAAAATACAACAAAAGTATTCACTCTCCTTATGTACTATTGATTTTGTTTCCTTCGGTTTTTCCAGCCCTCACTGAATTGTCATGCATTTTCTCATTGTGTTAGTCCTGACAATGTCTATAACAAGAATTTGTGATTTTTAAATATTTTACAGAGATTTTTCTGAAAGTCAGTTGTCAAGGAAGAACTATAAATATATGCAAGTGTCAAGCTGTAGTATTTTTTAAAATGTGAAAATTTCTAAAAGGGAGTAGATTGTGTCAGCAAGAACCTTATCACCCAGTACACACATTAAAGTGATGTTATCAAATTGACTTTTTAATGCTTGGAATCATTTAGCCTAAATACATTAACCTAGGGTATTCTTTCTAAAAACAAAAGTTTATTCAGCATTATAATTTGTGTTGGTATAATCATAGTTTGTGATGGTATAATTTATAATTTGTGATGGTAAAGTTATTTTATATGGAGGAGTAAGCAGACCTTAGCAGAAGCTTTTCAAGAAAAGTTGGGGAAGCAAGAGAAAGTGAGAAAACATCATGATCAGTGTGGTGTGAGAGGAAATGTGTATCACTGTGATCAACTTATTCTCATGATAAGCTATACAGGGGGCATGTTCTGCATTTTAGTGTTTTCTCAGGCTTGGGGACAAGCCAAAGGTCAAGGAGCTGTGGGGAGGAGAGAATTTTGACTGATGTTTTGTCAAGACAAAGCAAAGGGTAAGAAGTAGGCAATTGTGAACACTTGGTCAATCAAAAGGTGTACAATATGATACAGAATGCTCATGCATGTGTTAATTGAAAGAACTGGAGGTCAGTATTCTAAATATATGTTAGCATTCAGTCTTTTCTACTAAAAGGGTGACGCCATGGCCAACTCAAGTTTTCTTTTTAATATGACCCCTCTCCTTTTATCTGTAATAGGTACTCAGTAAGTATTTCATACATAAAAATGGAAACTAAAGAACAATTAATATTTAACAGTATCTTAACTTCAAAATAGTACTTGTCTGTGTAAGAAAGTTTCTAAGGTATTTTCCAACTATATATCAATAAATCTCAGACAAAAGAAGAAAAATCACTTAGCATCTATCAAGAATGATAGAGTTAAAAATATAGTGTGCTACCTTTAACTCCACTGATTGTGATTTAATTCTTTTTGAAAATTTTTCAAGAGCTGTTACTCAATAAGATTATTTTATTTATTTATTTATTTATTTATTTATTTATTTATTTTTGCGGTACGCGGGCCTCTCACTGTTGTGGCCTCTCCCGTTGCGGAGCACAGGCTCCGGACGCGCAGGTTCAGCGGCCATGGCTCACGGGCCCAGCCGCTCCAACGCATGAGGGATACTCCCAGACCGGGGCACGAACCTATGTCCCCCGCATTGGCAGGCGGACTCTCAACCACTGTGCCACCAGGGAAGCCCACTCAATAAGATTTGATTGAGGCTCAGTAAATGTATGGGACTTTAGGGATTTTTGTTCGTTTGTTTAGTTATTTTGTGTTTTTATTTTACCAATAAAATATTATATAAATTGAGACATAACAATGTATTTTCTAAAATGAGTAATATTCTCTATTTGGTGTTTTTATTCCCAGTTACAAATAATGATTTAAAAAATGTGAGATGAAGATAAATTTTTATTACATTTTACATAAAATGGTATTGAAATCCATAGAGCACTGTGACTTGCCCATGGCCCCAGGGCTAGAAAGCAGCAGAGCAATGGCTAACATCAAGGTAAGCTGAAGTCTAGACTGCTGTTGCCCCATTACATCACACTGCCTTAGAGAGGTAAGCATGGACCGTAACTGAAAACACCAAATTAAAACTCAGAAGTTTTCAACATTATATCAGTTACCCCTTTCAAAAAAAGGCCTGATTAAATAAACTTGGAAGTCAAGTTCAGCAGCCTATTGGTAGGCTTAATGTATCACGATGTTAATATTGAAGGAATCTGTTTGACTTAATGTATGAATTTACTCCCAGTTGTGGGTTGTCACTTCTAATCCTTTTTGATCTATAAATATGTTAAAATGGAACCAGAGGTGGATTAGATTTTTCAAATTGATCATGATCTGTATATTTTGGTACATACTGAGTGTAATCTCTGCATTTGATATCAATTATCTCATTTAGTCAACACAACTGTCTTCTGAGTTATATTTTATTGTCTCTTTTTTTAATGAAAAAGTCAAGGTTCCAAGAATTGAAATTATTTGTCCAAAGCAACACAATAAATGACCAAACTAGAATTTAAAATAGGATATGTCTAACTCAAGAGACAGTATTCTTTCCTCTTTGCAGCACTGACTCAAAGAAAGCTACAGAGATATCCATTTGCTAAAACACTTAGACAAAATTTTAAGTGGTTGCAGGCCATTATTATGTCTATATTTCTAGGGAAAGTCAAGTTATCCTCCTTCCTCTAGTTAATATATGATGGGTTCAGAGTATTGAATGTGCTTTCCTTGTATTTCTTCCTGATTCATTTTAAGAGCTTAACAAAAATGGTTATAAAAAATATAGTAGAAAAATTATTTATAAAGAATTATAGTAGTATCAGTATAACTCTTATTTCTAGTTTAAGAAAATTGTGATTTATGAGGTCTGGGGGCTTCCAGATGAAATGTAATTCAGATAAAGCCCAACCTAGTCTTTCATATTCTTCTATTCAGCTATTTCTTATTAATTGACATATTTAATATGAAAATTATTGTGAAAGAATATTCCTTTTAGTGTAAATGCCAGCTATTATATATGTTAGGATTTTTAAGTCGCTAATATATAATAAAGGGCAAGTATGTTAATGTGAATTAAATTCATTCTTTCCTGTATTTGGACAATCAGATTTTTCCAATTAAAATTTTTAGGATATACTACAGGTGATTTTTTCTTTTCCAATAAAGCCCTGATGGTTGAAACTAAGAAGAATCCGATAATTGACAAACTTTTCCCATCTGAGGAAAACAAATTAGTAGGTTTAGTAAACTAATAACAATTGCCTGTCGAAACTTATTTCATGTAGCAATTTTAAATAATGAACTTTAAGGTGTAGACTTATTTTCTGTAAAGATGCAGTGATTTATAAAGACATAAGGGGGGGAAGAAGCAAAATGAAAACAAGAGCTATAAATGTAAGAAATTTTAATTCATTCAGCATAATATATGCTCGATATGTTACACATATGTATGTAGTTTTATAGAATATAGGAGGAGGGATTCATGTTATTTTCAGAGCTCTAATAATGTCTCCAGAAGCAGGGGGCATTTTATCTGGATCTTGAAGGTTACGTTGTAGTTTGTCCCATAGAGAATTGAGTAGTTAACAGTATTCAGACTGAAGAAAGAGCAGAAGTATGAACCTCAGGAAGTGGTTCTTAAGGCAGGGTTTGTGGGGTTTTTTGTGTGCGTGCGCGCGCGCGTGTGTGTGTGTGAGCGTGTGCACACGGAATCACCTCCTAGAAATGTATAGGCATTGTTTTAATAAAAATTTGCAGGCAGTTATTGGTATTTATTGACTGGGGGCCTAGGATGACAAATATTCTGCACATAAAGAATTGTGGCAGTTCCCATGTGATTTGTGAATGTCTTGCCGTACCTTCAGGTAAAAGAAAATTTATTTGTATTTACCTGAGACTATGTATTTAGCATTTCACATGTGAAGTCAAATAATTCTTACATGGTTTTAAATTTTGCACAGTTTGAATTTTTAGGAGTGCAACTAACATTTAAACTAAAGGGAAATTATACTTTTAAAGTTTCTAATTTTATCAAAAGTTGCTCAGCAGTTTGGAAAACTGCATCACAGAGGGCAATGTAGCACATAGTATTTGAACAGCTCATACAACATATTTGTATCGGTTTACATTTGTGGCTGTTACACTCACAGTGATTCTCTATATGCATATGTGTAATTTATCTTTTAATTTTGTTGTGCTTGAGTATTTATATGTGACAATTATATATTTATTACAAATAAATTGTATTTTCTATTTTGATTATATTTATGCCTTTAAATGGATTGTTACTGAAATTATATATGTAAGTTACACTAGCTAGTAAATTAATTTGAAGATAACAGAGTGTTAAAAATGTTAGTTATAGAAAGGTCGATTACCATTAACCCAGGGCATTTACAAATCTAAGTGTAATCAGGCAGGTTAAATATATTCTTACCTATTTTAGGTAAGAATATATTTAAAATAATGGGTAGATATATGTAAAACTCATTAAGGTGGAAAATTAGGAGGCCTCACTGGAATCAAGAATATTGACTCCATATCTATTCTGAGCCTAATAGATTTAAATAAAAAGGAAAGATGTGATTACATGTGTTTTTCACTCCTATAAATCTTATAAAATGGTACCAACTAGCTATTAAGACCTCTGCTTCTTTTCCCACAGAAAAAAACCTAAGCCCTAAAAAAAAATCATGAAAGAAGAAAAAAGTGCAAAACACTTCTCTCTTCTATCTTCCAGAATTCATGGCGAGACATAGTTGGTAGAATCTAAATCAGATCTGGAACTTTAGGAGCAAAGCCATTAGAAAAATTCAATTTTTATTCAGGATGTCTCTGGGCCCACCTAAATATTAAGACTCTATTATTATTTTTAAAAGGGGGCGGGATAAATATTATATGACCATATCTGTCTCTACCACACTGAGCATCTAACATAAAGTTTGGGATTTATAATAACAGATTATAAAGGCCACATATAATATGTACAAGGTTGTGCATGTATGTTTATATGTGTGCATGTATTACAGCACATCTCATGACAAAAAAAAAAAAAAAAATCAAGTGACCTGGCAGTCAGTTAGCAGTAAGCTATAGTCAGTCATGTTTCTTCTGTCTATTGTTTTAAGCAGGAAAGTGATGATTAGATACATCTTTTAGAAAACTAATGCTAGCGACAACTGTGAGCATAGTTAAGAATAGAAAGGGACAGAAGGAATTCTTTAGAATTGGTTCTATCTGTACCACAAAGAAATAGCTCATTTTCCAAGTGCTGTCTTTTTGTTTAATATAACTAGTAAAACGTTTAGCATGAACATTAATTTATATAATATTTTCTGATTACAAAAGAAAGTGTAAATCAACACTGCAGGTAAATGATGCACATTTTAGAAGCTTTTAATAGATATTAAATTTATACTACATAACGTTTTACTAATTTACAATCTAAGCATTAGAGATTGTTCATCTGTTATTCTCCCATATATTCAACAACACTGGGTATTGACATTTCTTCTAACACTTTCCAATCCCGTAGGGAAAATGTTTTCTCATCATCATTATGATGCCCACTTTTCTATTAATAGTGGAGACAAATTCATTTCTGGTGTTTAGTGGCTATGTATATTTCATTATTAGTAGATACGTGTTTAGTACCCATACCCATCTTTTCACTTTTGATCGTAGCCTTTATCCCACATTGAGTTTCTAGAATTTAATCCTATTTTGTTATTTGGCTTTATTTTGTTTCTTGGCAATTTTGCTATATATGCTTTTCCCCTCTTCTAAATATTATGTTCTAGTACCTTGCTTTATGGTGAAAATCTATTTATTATTTTCAAAAATATTTTAAGCTCCCTCCAATCTTTGTAAACAAATTATGGTGTTAAACTCTGTGAATTCAGTACTAGAACATTTAGTTTCATCTCTTACATTCTTCATTATTATCTGTCTTCATTTAGCATTTTCCTAGTATTAGTATTATTACACTTACTTAAATGGTCTTGAGGAGAGGGAAACTGGCTTTTTAGTTTCTTTCTTTGCTAAATAATTTTGTAATAAGTGAATGAAAGTCAAAAGATGTTAGAACATGATAATTCAATTTAAAATTAATTTGGTTTAATATATTATCTGATCTGAGGAATATGCCACATCCCATTTGTAGATAACCTAGTAACATACATATGTAGGCAATTGACTTGCAATAATCAGTTTGAATTTTGGTCAGTTAATGGTGTAAAAAAACAGTGTTTATATACTTGAAGGGAAGATAATTATAAAAATTATTTATGTTATCTCTGAATTGAATCAAATAGGAAATCTGACTATTGCTATTCGAAACTGGAAATCCTGAATCACCTACATTTGAAGGCTTCCTTCAAGTAAAAGTCTCTCAAATATAAACCAGGAGCTTTCTACTTAAATATTGGCTTTATATCATTACAAAAAAATCATATTAATAAAACAAATTTCTTATCCGAGTAAGAGAGCTTGGAACTGTTAGAAAGTGCTGGTATTAATACTGAAAAATCACTACTGAAAATGGAAATGGAATCAGTTAGATTTATCTATTAGGCAATTATAGTTAGATTATTCATAAATCAAAGTAGTGTTGCTAATTGCATGGGTCTTAGTTGTTGCACAATTGGTAATTTAAGTTGTATAACACATTTTTTTAGAAAGAGGACTCAATCTTTAGCCTTATGGGAATGATACTTGCAAAAAACTTCAGTAATTTCCAAATGTATTAAATAATTCACACATGAACACTTGGTCATTTATATCTAAAATAAAACTCAATAATCACACTGAAATTTGTAAGGAAAAATTTAGTTTATTTTTTAAAAAGACTTTCCCTCAAAGCAATATCTTTCTCTTTGTTTCCCCTTTGGTTAAATCATAGAAACCAAGGAATACTTATTATTTTGTCTAGGAAAGATGAGGCAGGAGAATATCATGCTTACAGCTTGATACACTACACAGAGGAGCAAGAAGCAATGGCCTTGACATGTGTTTTACATTCTGACCTTATATTCAAAGTAACTGTTTCGACAGGACACAGTACCCTGCTGGAGAAGAGATTGCCACATTTCTTTCTGTAGGAGTGATGAGTTTGAATACTTAGAAGTGAAACAAATTCCTAAACATTCTTAACTAGATGTTAAGAATGAATTTGCATCTTTGATTCATTTGCATATGTTTTGATTCATTTAACTTTAATATATGTATTTGATGCAAATTAAATCCACCTTTCTATTTTGCCTAGTGGTCTAACAGTATCCTTCCCAAGATACATTATAAGAGAAAACAATGCTGCTTAGTGTTGCCATCACAGTATCCTTGAGGCATTCCATTTCAGTACATGCAGAGGGGAGGAATAATTAAAGATGGTGAAACAGCAAGGAGTAACAGGCTAGAACAAAGTCAAGCTACCATAAGAATCCTAAATGAGACATGTCTAATATGAGTTGACTGCAAAATATACAATTCCATGAAATGATGTCAGCTAACTTGACCTCTATTAATATGTAAGGTGGCAAATTAAAGCACCTTTATGTGTGATTCTGCTAAAGCCCACTGCTGATTCAGGTATTACCACAATGTGAATTCTTATAGCATTTGAATGCCTAAAATCCAGGTACAAATTCCCAATAGCAACATGAAGCAGAGGATATTTACTACCTTAGCTGTTAAGAACTCTATTATTATAGTCTTTGGGTTACTTTACTCCGCTGAAACATATATTTTGTAATTATAAAATACTTCTATTTTGCCAAATAGAAGAGGATGGACAACTTGGTGACTACATTTCAACCAGAACTAATATTCTACAATGCTTTTTATTATATACTTTATAAATCAGTATATCCTCTAATTTAGTGGGCAAAAATACATATGTATTTATCTCAATTTGAATAAGCAAGATTTAGGTAGTATAATTACAGAGAAAATGTGTATTTCATTAGCCCCTTAAATTGTATAGTTGACCCTTGAACAACATGGGTTTGAACTGTGCAAGTGCATTTATATGATTTTTTTTTTCAATAGTAAATACTGTAGTACTGCATGATCCGCAGGTGGCTGAATCCACAGATATGGAGGAGCTGTGGATACTGAGTGCAGGCTCTACACAGATTTTCAACCATGCAGAGGGTCAGAGACCCTAACACACACTCCCTGGCACCCCCGTTGTTCAAGGGTCAACATATTTAGTGAGGTTATTCTTCTTTGATCCTGCTGGAAAACTTAGTCTCCTTGAGCTTTCTAGACAGTCTTAGGTATTAAAAGGTATTCTATAATTACTATCAGTCACAAAATTTAGTGTCTTCTGAGCTTTATTGTATCATATTTCTGAATAAAAGTTTGATCTAAAATTTTTTTTTAATTTTTTTTTTCATGGGAAGGCATTTTATTTTAAATACAGCAGTGTGTACATGTCAATCCCAAACTCCCAGTCTATTCCTTCCCCCCACCCTTCCCTCCTGGTAACCATAAATTGGTCCTCTAAGTCTGTGAGTCTGTTTCTGTTTTGTAAATAAGTTCATTTGTATCATTTTGTTTAGATTCTGCCTGTAAGCAATATCATATATTTGTCTTTCTCTGTCTGACTTACTGCACTTAATATGATAATCTTCAGGTCCATCCATGTTGGTGCAAATGGCATTATTTCATTCTTTTTAATGGCTGAGTAATATTCCATTGTATATATCTTAAGTCCAGATTTGGTTGTGAAAAATACAACAAAAGTATTCACTCTCCTTATGTACTATTGATTTTGTTTCCTTCGGTTTTTCCAGCCCTCACTGAATTGTCATGCATTTTCTCATTGTGTTAGTCCTGACAATGTCTATAACAAGAATTTGTGATTTTTAAATATTTTACAGAGATTTTTCTGAAAGTCAGTTGTCAAGGAAGAACTATAAATATATGCAAGTGTCAAGCTGTAGTATTTTTTAAAATGTGAAAATTTCTAAAAGGGAGTAGATTGTGTCAGCAAGAACCTTATCACCCAGTACACACATTAAAGTGATGTTATCAAATTGACTTTTTAATGCTTGGAATCATTTAGCCTAAATACATTAACCTAGGGTATTCTTTCTAAAAACAAAAGTTTATTCAGCATTATAATTTGTGTTGGTATAATCATAGTTTGTGATGGTATAATTTATAATTTGTGATGGTAAAGTTATTTTATATGGAGGAGTAAGCAGACCTTAGCAGAAGCTTTTCAAGAAAAGTTGGGGAAGCAAGAGAAAGTGAGAAAACATCATGATCAGTGTGGTGTGAGAGGAAATGTGTATCACTGTGATCAACTTATTCTCATGATAAGCTATACAGGGGGCATGTTCTGCATTTTAGTGTTTTCTCAGGCTTGGGGACAAGCCAAAGGTCAAGGAGCTGTGGGGAGGAGAGAATTTTGACTGATGTTTTGTCAAGACAAAGCAAAGGGTAAGAAGTAGGCAATTGTGAACACTTGGTCAATCAAAAGGTGTACAATATGATACAGAATGCTCATGCATGTGTTAATTGAAAGAACTGGAGGTCAGTATTCTAAATATATGTTAGCATTCAGTCTTTTCTACTAAAAGGGTGACGCCATGGCCAACTCAAGTTTTCTTTTTAATATGACCCCTCTCCTTTTATCTGTAATAGGTACTCAGTAAGTATTTCATACATAAAAATGGAAACTAAAGAACAATTAATATTTAACAGTATCTTAACTTCAAAATAGTACTTGTCTGTGTAAGAAAGTTTCTAAGGTATTTTCCAACTATATATCAATAAATCTCAGACAAAAGAAGAAAAATCACTTAGCATCTATCAAGAATGATAGAGTTAAAAATATAGTGTGCTACCTTTAACTCCACTGATTGTGATTTAATTCTTTTTGAAAATTTTTCAAGAGCTGTTACTCAATAAGATTATTTTATTTATTTATTTATTTATTTATTTATTTATTTATTTTTGCGGTACGCGGGCCTCTCACTGTTGTGGCCTCTCCCGTTGCGGAGCACAGGCTCCGGACGCGCAGGTTCAGCGGCCATGGCTCACGGGCCCAGCCGCTCCAACGCATGAGGGATACTCCCAGACCGGGGCACGAACCTATGTCCCCCGCATTGGCAGGCGGACTCTCAACCACTGTGCCACCAGGGAAGCCCACTCAATAAGATTTGATTGAGGCTCAGTAAATGTATGGGACTTTAGGGATTTTTGTTCGTTTGTTTAGTTATTTTGTGTTTTTATTTTACCAATAAAATATTATATAAATTGAGACATAACAATGTATTTTCTAAAATGAGTAATATTCTCTATTTGGTGTTTTTATTCCCAGTTACAAATAATGATTTAAAAAATGTGAGATGAAGATAAATTTTTATTACATTTTACATAAAATGGTATTGAAATCCATAGAGCACTGTGACTTGCCCATGGCCCCAGGGCTAGAAAGCAGCAGAGCAATGGCTAACATCAAGGTAAGCTGAAGTCTAGACTGCTGTTGCCCCATTACTTCACACTGCCTTAGAGAGGTAAGCATGGACCGTAACTGAAAACACCAAATTAAAACTCAGAAGTTTTCAACATTATATCAGTTACCCCTTTCAAAAAAAGGCCTGATTAAATAAACTTGGAAGTCAAGTTCAGCAGCCTATTGGTAGGCTTAATGTATCACGATGTTAATATTGAAGGAATCTGTTTGACTTAATGTATGAATTTACTCCCAGTTGTGGGTTGTCACTTCTAATCCTTTTTGATCTATAAATATGTTAAAATGGAACCAGAGGTGGATTAGATTTTTCAAATTGATCATGATCTGTATATTTTGGTACATACTGAGTGTAATCTCTGCATTTGATATCAATTATCTCATTTAGTCAACACAACTGTCTTCTGAGTTATATTTTATTGTCTCTTTTTTTAATGAAAAAGTCAAGGTTCCAAGAATTGAAATTATTTGTCCAAAGCAACACAATAAATGACCAAACTAGAATTTAAAATAGGATATGTCTAACTCAAGAGACAGTATTCTTTCCTCTTTGCAGCACTGACTCAAAGAAAGCTACAGAGATATCCATTTGCTAAAACACTTAGACAAAATTTTAAGTGGTTGCAGGCCATTATTATGTCTATATTTCTAGGGAAAGTCAAGTTATCCTCCTTCCTCTAGTTAATATATGATGGGTTCAGAGTATTGAATGTGCTTTCCTTGTATTTCTTCCTGATTCATTTTAAGAGCTTAACAAAAATGGTTATAAAAAATATAGTAGAAAAATTATTTATAAAGAATTATAGTAGTATCAGTATAACTCTTATTTCTAGTTTAAGAAAATTGTGATTTATGAGGTCTGGGGGCTTCCAGATGAAATGTAATTCAGATAAAGCCCAACCTAGTCTTTCATATTCTTCTATTCAGCTATTTCTTATTAATTGACATATTTAATATGAAAATTATTGTGAAAGAATATTCCTTTTAGTGTAAATGCCAGCTATTATATATGTTAGGATTTTTAAGTCGCTAATATATAATAAAGGGCAAGTATGTTAATGTGAATTAAATTCATTCTTTCCTGTATTTGGACAATCAGATTTTTCCAATTAAAATTTTTAGGATATACTACAGGTGATTTTTTCTTTTCCAATAAAGCCCTGATGGTTGAAACTAAGAAGAATCCGATAATTGACAAACTTTTCCCATCTGAGGAAAACAAATTAGTAGGTTTAGTAAACTAATAACAATTGCCTGTCGAAACTTATTTCATGTAGCAATTTTAAATAATGAACTTTAAGGTGTAGACTTATTTTCTGTAAAGATGCAGTGATTTATAAAGACATAAGGGGGGGAAGAAGCAAAATGAAAACAAGAGCTATAAATGTAAGAAATTTTAATTCATTCAGCATAATATATGCTCGATATGTTACACATATGTATGTAGTTTTATAGAATATAGGAGGAGGGATTCATGTTATTTTCAGAGCTCTAATAATGTCTCCAGAAGCAGGGGGCATTTTATCTGGATCTTGAAGGTTACGTTGTAGTTTGTCCCATAGAGAATTGAGTAGTTAACAGTATTCAGACTGAAGAAAGAGCAGAAGTATGAACCTCAGGAAGTGGTTCTTAAGGCAGGGTTTGTGGGGTTTTTTGTGTGCGTGCGCGCGCGCGTGTGTGTGTGTGAGCGTGTGCACACGGAATCACCTCCTAGAAATGTATAGGCATTGTTTTAATAAAAATTTGCAGGCAGTTATTGGTATTTATTGACTGGGGGCCTAGGATGACAAATATTCTGCACATAAAGAATTGTGGCAGTTCCCATGTGATTTGTGAATGTCTTGCCGTACCTTCAGGTAAAAGAAAATTTATTTGTATTTACCTGAGACTATGTATTTAGCATTTCACATGTGAAGTCAAATAATTCTTACATGGTTTTAAATTTTGCACAGTTTGAATTTTTAGGAGTGCAACTAACATTTAAACTAAAGGGAAATTATACTTTTAAAGTTTCTAATTTTATCAAAAGTTGCTCAGCAGTTTGGAAAACTGCATCACAGAGGGCAATGTAGCACATAGTATTTGAACAGCTCATACAACATATTTGTATCGGTTTACATTTGTGGCTGTTACACTCACAGTGATTCTCTATATGCATATGTGTAATTTATCTTTTAATTTTGTTGTGCTTGAGTATTTATATGTGACAATTATATATTTATTACAAATAAATTGTATTTTCTATTTTGATTATATTTATGCCTTTAAATGGATTGTTACTGAAATTATATATGTAAGTTACACTATCTATTAAATTAATTTGAAGATAACAGAGTGTTAAAAATGTTAGTTATAGAAAGGTCGATTACCATTAACCCAGGGCATTTACAAATCTAAGTGTAATCAGGCAGGTTAAATATATTCTTACCTATTTTAGGTAAGAATATATTTAAAATAATGGGTAGATATATGTAAAACTCATTAAGGTGGAAAATTAGGAGGCCTCACTGGAATCAAGAATATTGACTCCATATCTATTCTGAGCCTAATAGATTTAAATAAAAAGGAAAGATGTGATTACATGTGTTTTTCACTCCTATAAATCTTATAAAATGGTACCAACTAGCTATTAAGACCTCTGCTTCTTTTCCCACAGAAAAAAACCTAAGCCCTAAAAAAAAATCATGAAAGAAGAAAAAAGTGCAAAACACTTCTCTCTTCTATCTTCCAGAATTCATGGCGAGACATAGTTGGTAGAATCTAAATCAGATCTGGAACTTTAGGAGCAAAGCCATTAGAAAAATTCAATTTTTATTCAGGATGTCTCTGGGCCCACCTAAATATTAAGACTCTATTATTATTTTTAAAAGGGGGCGGGATAAATATTATATGACCATATCTGTCTCTACCACACTGAGCATCTAACATAAAGTTTGGGATTTATAATAACAGATTATAAAGGCCACATATAATATGTACAAGGTTGTGCATGTATGTTTATATGTGTGCATGTATTACAGCACATCTCATGACAAAAAAAAAAAAAAAAATCAAGTGACCTGGCAGTCAGTTAGCAGTAAGCTATAGTCAGTCATGTTTCTTCTGTCTATTGTTTTAAGCAGGAAAGTGATGATTAGATACATCTTTTAGAAAACTAATGCTAGCGACAACTGTGAGCATAGTTAAGAATAGAAAGGGACAGAAGGAATTCTTTAGAATTGGTTCTATCTGTACCACAAAGAAATAGCTCATTTTCCAAGTGCTGTCTTTTTGTTTAATATAACTAGTAAAACGTTTAGCATGAACATTAATTTATATAATATTTTCTGATTACAAAAGAAAGTGTAAATCAACACTGCAGGTAAATGATGCACATTTTAGAAGCTTTTAATAGATATTAAATTTATACTACATAACGTTTTACTAATTTACAATCTAAGCATTAGAGATTGTTCATCTGTTATTCTCCCATATATTCAACAACACTGGGTATTGACATTTCTTCTAACACTTTCCAATCCCGTAGGGAAAATGTTTTCTCATCATCATTATGATGCCCACTTTTCTATTAATAGTGGAGACAAATTCATTTCTGGTGTTTAGTGGCTATGTATATTTCATTATTAGTAGATACGTGTTTAGTACCCATACCCATCTTTTCACTTTTGATCGTAGCCTTTATCCCACATTGAGTTTCTAGAATTTAATCCTATTTTGTTATTTGGCTTTATTTTGTTTCTTGGCAATTTTGCTATATATGCTTTTCCCCTCTTCTAAATATTATGTTCTAGTACCTTGCTTTATGGTGAAAATCTATTTATTATTTTCAAAAATATTTTAAGCTCCCTCCAATCTTTGTAAACAAATTATGGTGTTAAACTCTGTGAATTCAGTACTAGAACATTTAGTTTCATCTCTTACATTCTTCATTATTATCTGTCTTCATTTAGCATTTTCCTAGTATTAGTATTATTACACTTACTTAAATGGTCTTGAGGAGAGGGAAACTGGCTTTTTAGTTTCTTTCTTTGCTAAATAATTTTGTAATAAGTGAATGAAAGTCAAAAGATGTTAGAACATGATAATTCAATTTAAAATTAATTTGGTTTAATATATTATCTGATCTGAGGAATATGCCACATCCCATTTGTAGATAACCTAGTAACATACATATGTAGGCAATTGACTTGCAATAATCAGTTTGAATTTTGGTCAGTTAATGGTGTAAAAAAACAGTGTTTATATACTTGAAGGGAAGATAATTATAAAAATTATTTATGTTATCTCTGAATTGAATCAAATAGGAAATCTGACTATTGCTATTCGAAACTGGAAATCCTGAATCACCTACATTTGAAGGCTTCCTTCAAGTAAAAGTCTCTCAAATATAAACCAGGAGCTTTCTACTTAAATATTGGCTTTATATCATTACAAAAAAATCATATTAATAAAACAAATTTCTTATCCGAGTAAGAGAGCTTGGAACTGTTAGAAAGTGCTGGTATTAATACTGAAAAATCACTACTGAAAATGGAAATGGAATCAGTTAGATTTATCTATTAGGCAATTATAGTTAGATTATTCATAAATCAAAGTAGTGTTGCTAATTGCATGGGTCTTAGTTGTTGCACAATTGGTAATTTAAGTTGTATAACACATTTTTTTAGAAAGAGGACTCAATCTTTAGCCTTATGGGAATGATACTTGCAAAAAACTTCAGTAATTTCCAAATGTATTAAATAATTCACACATGAACACTTGGTCATTTATATCTAAAATAAAACTCAATAATCACACTGAAATTTGTAAGGAAAAATTTAGTTTATTTTTTAAAAAGACTTTCCCTCAAAGCAATATCTTTCTCTTTGTTTCCCCTTTGGTTAAATCATAGAAACCAAGGAATACTTATTATTTTGTCTAGGAAAGATGAGGCAGGAGAATATCATGCTTACAGCTTGATACACTACACAGAGGAGCAAGAAGCAATGGCCTTGACATGTGTTTTACATTCTGACCTTATATTCAAAGTAACTGTTTCGACAGGACACAGTACCCTGCTGGAGAAGAGATTGCCACATTTCTTTCTGTAGGAGTGATGAGTTTGAATACTTAGAAGTGAAACAAATTCCTAAACATTCTTAACTAGATGTTAAGAATGAATTTGCATCTTTGATTCATTTGCATATGTTTTGATTCATTTAACTTTAATATATGTATTTGATGCAAATTAAATCCACCTTTCTATTTTGCCTAGTGGTCTAACAGTATCCTTCCCAAGATACATTATAAGAGAAAACAATGCTGCTTAGTGTTGCCATCACAGTATCCTTGAGGCATTCCATTTCAGTACATGCAGAGGGGAGGAATAATTAAAGATGGTGAAACAGCAAGGAGTAACAGGCTAGAACAAAGTCAAGCTACCATAAGAATCCTAAATGAGACATGTCTAATATGAGTTGACTGCAAAATATACAATTCCATGAAATGATGTCAGCTAACTTGACCTCTATTAATATGTAAGGTGGCAAATTAAAGCACCTTTATGTGTGATTCTGCTAAAGCCCACTGCTGATTCAGGTATTACCACAATGTGAATTCTTATAGCATTTGAATGCCTAAAATCCAGGTACAAATTCCCAATAGCAACATGAAGCAGAGGATATTTACTACCTTAGCTGTTAAGAACTCTATTATTATAGTCTTTGGGTTACTTTACTCCGCTGAAACATATATTTTGTAATTATAAAATACTTCTATTTTGCCAAATAGAAGAGGATGGACAACTTGGTGACTACATTTCAACCAGAACTAATATTCTACAATGCTTTTTATTATATACTTTATAAATCAGTATATCCTCTAATTTAGTGGGCAAAAATACATATGTATTTATCTCAATTTGAATAAGCAAGATTTAGGTAGTATAATTACAGAGAAAATGTGTATTTCATTAGCCCCTTAAATTGTATAGTTGACCCTTGAACAACATGGGTTTGAACTGTGCAAGTGCATTTATATGATTTTTTTTTTCAATAGTAAATACTGTAGTACTGCATGATCCGCAGGTGGCTGAATCCACAGATATGGAGGAGCTGTGGATACTGAGTGCAGGCTCTACACAGATTTTCAACCATGCAGAGGGTCAGAGACCCTAACACACACTCCCTGGCACCCCCGTTGTTCAAGGGTCAACCATATTTAGTGAGGTTATTCTTCTTTGATCCTGCTGGAAAACTTAGTCTCCTTGAGCTTTCTAGACAGTCTTAGGTATTAAAAGGTATTCTATAATTACTATCAGTCACAAAATTTAGTGTCTTCTGAGCTTTATTGTATCATATTTCTGAATAAAAGTTTGATCTAAAATTTTTTTTTAATTTTTTTTTTCATGGGAAGGCATTTTATTTTAAATACAGCAGTGTGTACATGTCAATCCCAAACTCCCAGTCTATTCCTTCCCCCCACCCTTCCCTCCTGGTAACCATAAATTGGTCCTCTAAGTCTGTGAGTCTGTTTCTGTTTTGTAAATAAGTTCATTTGTATCATTTTGTTTAGATTCTGCCTGTAAGCAATATCATATATTTGTCTTTCTCTGTCTGACTTACTGCACTTAATATGATAATCTTCAGGTCCATCCATGTTGGTGCAAATGGCATTATTTCATTCTTTTTAATGGCTGAGTAATATTCCATTGTATATATCTACCATACCTTTATTCATCTGTTGCTGGACAATTAGATTGCTTCCATGTCTTGGCTATTGTAAATAGTGCTGCAATAAACATTGGGGTGCATGTATCCTTTCAAACCATGTTTTTATCCATATATATGCCCAAGAGTATGATTGCTGGATCATATGGTAGCTCTATTTTTAGTTTTTTAAGGAACCTCTATACTGTTCTCCATAGTGGCTGTACCAATTTACATTCCCACCAACAGTGTAGGAGTGATCCCTTTTCTCCACACTCTCTCCAGCGTTTATTGTTTGTAGATTGTTTGATGATGGCCATTCTAACTGGTGTGAGGTGATATCTCATTGTAGTTTTGATTTGCATTTCTCTAATAATTAGCAATGTTGAGCATCTTTTCATGTGCCTCTTGACCATCTGTATGTCTTCTTTGGAGAAATGTCTCTTTAGTTCTTCTGCCTATTTTTTAATTGGATTGTTTGTTTTTTTGATATTGAGCTACATGAGCTGTTTGTAAATTTTGGAGACTAATCCCTTGTTGGTTGCATTGTTTGCAAATATTTTCTCCCATTCTGTGGGTTGTCTTTTGATCTAAAATTTCTGATTTACCACTTTTTCTAATCTATTTCACATGAATATACAAAACCATGAAGTTCTTGGAAAAAAGTGCAGCATTGCCAACATGGATCTCTGCTGTCATTTATATAGCTTTCCAAGATAAACTATAAATGTGCTGTATTTTTCTTATGAAGATGAGCCTTTGAATGGAGATGCACTGTGTGCCAGTGTAGAAGAGACTGGCTGAGGCTTTAAGGTAAAGAGGTAAAATAGAAGCAAATTCCTTCCTGACAAAGGCAGCAGTGTAGGTGAAAAGATAACATATGTACACTAGTAAGTAAACAGAATATTCTTCATCCTCTCTCAGTAATTAATATATTTTCAGAAAATCAGTAAATATATAGAATATCTAAAGGACACTATCAAGCAACTTGATCCAGTTGGTATTTGTAGAATGCTGTACCCAGCAAAAGCAGATACACATTCTTCTCAAGATTCAAAAAGATAGACCATGTTCTGGCCATAAAATAAACCTTAGGAATCATTAAAAAGAAACAGAAATCATACAAAGCATATATATATATTTTACTATGACAATGCTAGAAATCAATAGCAGAAATTGGAAAATCCACAAATATTTGCAGTCTAAATTACAAGCATGAAAAAAATCTCATGAGTCAGAGAGTGTGTCTCAATAGAGATTTACAAAGATTTTTATCTGAATAAAAGTGAAAATGTTTCATATCAAAATTTGTGAAATGCATCTAAGCCATGTTTAGATGAAATTTATAGCATTAAGATGCTGTATTAAAATAGATAGGTCTGAAGTCTGTACTATTTCTACTTATGGATCATGAAAAAGAAGAATAAGTTAATAACAAAGCAAGCAAAAGGAAGGAAATAATAAATGTGGTATTTGTGGTGAAAGAAAAGACAAATAGAACAATGAAACAGAATAGAATACAAAGCTCAGAAACAGACTCACATAAATAAGCTCATTTAATTTTTGAAAAAGGAGCAAATGTACTTCAGAAGACAAGTGGTAATTATTTCAACAGATGGTACTAGAAAAACTGGACATCCTCATGCAAATTAATAAATAAGCCACGTGGCAAGGACCTGACCTGAGAGTGGGCCCAGTCAACAGCTCTTAAGAAAACAAGGACATCAGTCCTACAGCTGTAAGGAAATAAATTCTGCCAACAACATGAGGGAGATTGGAAGCCTGACTTTCCCTAGTCAAGCCTCCAGATGAGGACACAACCAGCCAACAGCTTGATCTTGGCCTTAGATCCTGACCCACAAAAACTGTGAGAAAATAAATTGTATTGTTTCAAGCTGCTAAAAACGTAAAGTAAAATTTAAAAAAATAAGTGTATCTAGACACAGATCTTACACCTTTCACAAAAAGTAACTCAAAATGTATCATAGACCTGAATGTAAAACACAAAGCTATAAAATTTCTACAAGTTATCATAGGAGAAAATCTAGATATTCTTCAGTTTGGTCATGAGTTTTAGATACAACATCACAAGCAAGATCCCTAAAAGGAAAATATTGATGTTGGCCTTTATTAAATTAAAAACTTCTGCTCTGTGAAAGACACTGTTAAAAGAATGAAAAGAAAAGTCACAGACTGGGAGAAAATGACTACGGCAAAACAAATCAATAATAAAGGACTTGCAAAGAACTTTTAAAATTCAAAGATAATTTAAAAATGGGCAAAAGATCTTAACATACCACCATTAAGAAGATATGCAGATAGAAAATAAGCATGTGAAAAGATACTCAACAGTATACGTTACTGGGGAATTGCAAATTAAAACAATGAGGTATTACTATACCTATTAGAATGGCTAAAATCCAGAAAAGTTGAAAACAGTAAATACTCTTGAGGATATGGAGGAACAGGACCTCTCATTCATTTCTCTTGGGAATTCAAAATGATAGAGCCACTTTGAAAGACAGTCTGGTATTTTCTTATGAAGCTAAACACAGTCTTACCACATAGTCCACCAATCACATTGATATATATATATCACTTTGAAAGACAGTCTGGTATTTTCTTATGAAGCTAAACTCAGTCTTACCACATAGTCCACCAATCACATTGATATATATATATACCTAGATGATTTGAAAACTCATGTCCATGCAAAAACCTGCACATGACTGTTTGTAGCAGCTTTATTCATGATTTCCAAAAATTAGAAGCAATCATAATGCCCTTCAATCGGTGAAAGGGTAACGAAACTGAAGTACATTCATACATAGAATATTACCCAGTAATAAAAAGAAATGAGTGTCAGCCAAAAAAGATACGGAGGAACCTTAAATAGTTACTGCTAAGTGAAAGAAACCAGTATGAAAAGGCTTCATACTGTATGATTGCAATGTATGACATAATAGCAGAAACAGTGTGTGCATGAAGGGAACTCTCTATACAGTCTACTCAATTTTCTGTGAACCTAAGGGAACCAATAAACCAAAAAGTTGGTTCTTTGAAAACCATCAGTTATATTGATAAGAACTGTCAGGAGGTCTCTACAATCTCTTAAATAAATTGAATTTAAAGTTAAAAACTAGAAAAAGAAACTTCCTTTACTAGTTAGAAAATATCTAAAATTCTACAGCTAACATCACAATTAATTGTGTTTTCATCCTAAAATATGCAGCAAGGAAAGGATGATTTATCAGACCACTGCTATTCAACACAGTCTTAGAAGTCCTAGGCAGTGAAATATGGCAAGCAAAGTAATTAACATACATATGGAAATTAAAACCCCTATTCACAGATGGACTTAAATGCCTCTGTAGAAATTCCAAAGAATCTACCACAAAGCTCCCAGACAAATGTGTTTTGCAACATCTCAGGATGCCAATTCAAAATAAAGTTATAAATATACATACATATATGATTTCATATAAATACATATATTATACACACATGTATACATTTATGCTTTTTTGTTCTATTAACTTATTTTTATAATTTGTGTTATAATTTTTATAATTGAGTTTATAATTTTTGTTACTGAATTCCTGGAGTATTCAAAAAGAAAAAAATATATACATTTAAGACATTTTATCATATATTCCAAAATAATAAAATATATGTTTTTGTTTCATGCACTTTTGAACTGTAAATGATTTTGCAATTTTATTGAATTCTTACCAGGTTAACTTCAGTTCTTTGTTCACTTTATATCTGTTTAATTTATTTGCAATGTCAGACACTGATAGCATTTCACACATGTGATTTATTTTAATGGCTGTCATCATCCAAAATAATTCTGAGTCTTTAATTTTTATTGAAAAGTAATCTTAGATCTGAGGTGAAAGGATTCTCATTGTGAAGCGTTTTGTGAACAGTTCTGATGCTATGTTATATCAGCCCTGCAATCTTAAGAGAGTATGATCTACAGTGTACTCAAGAGTCCTGTAAGTCTGTACTGTATGTAGTATAAAAACCAAAATCAAGGGGAAGAAGCAGTGACTTATTAAAGAAATAGCCATTCTGCATATGTACTTCTCCCAGAATCTAAACACTTTTATTTCTTCCCTTACCCTTTCCTAATCTCCCTCACTCAACACTTGGCGTCCTTTTATCTTCATTCCGATGCAACAATTCTCCCTTCACTATGAGATCATTTGCTTTCAGGCAGTGATGTTCAACTGAGAAGTAATAAAGAAAGTGCTTAAGAGAAATTTTCTTAGAGTCATATTTGAGTTCCAATTTTGCCTCTGTTACTATTTGTGTAAACTGGAGCAAATTTCTCAACCTCTCTGAACCTACTTCTTCATGTTTGTTGCCAAACTTACAATTCTGAGAGTTATATAAGGTAATGTATATAGGGGGCTTAACGCTTTACCTAGCGTAAAGACTCAATTACATTATTATATGTATGTATTATTTTTGATTTTTTTTGTTTGTTTATTGTGTGTTAAAGTGAAGTACTCTTGAAGATCATCTGTGCGTTAAAATGTTTATAATTATTTGATAATTATGAGACAGAAATAAGTTACTAAGTATTTCTGATTTTCTAAAGTGAGAGCTCATATCTATCATTTTTAATACTTCCTGAAAGGATAAGAGTGTAGAAGGTAGTTACACAACATATATATAGGCTTCTATTTTTAATAGCTTTAGGCTATCTATTGTGAAGAAAATGTTTTCCAAATCAAATGCATTATATCAAACCTGCCATCCTCTACTTTATACACATTTAAGGGTAATCAAAGAAATACAGAAGAAAACTATGTAGGAACAAACAACAAAGAATAAACTGCTTAGTATCATACTTGTAATAAGATCATTAATGAGAATTTTCCTTTTAATGTTAAGTTTTGGTTGAGACCACATGCCTAAGGGAAAAGTGCAATTAGTAAACACAGTTTAAAAAAAGAGATATTTATTTTCTTGCTAAAGAGTGGAAAAAAATTAATGCAACGCTTTCCTGTCTCCCAACTCTTGGAGTTATAATAATACTTTAAAGATTATGTAAACCATAGGGAAAGATGGTTTAGATAAGATGCGTAAGAGTAAGAGCGCTGTGGGGAAATTACACTTCATACAATAAGAGCAGGTGTTTTGGACCAATTTTTCAATGAAAAACAATTAGAAAACCTGAGGAATCTATTAAAAATATTTCTAAAGGTATCAGAATACTACCAAGAAAGTGAGAACCTTAGAAGTGGAATCAAGGAGCCTACAGGAATTCCAGAGGGGCAAGTCTGGTCTTTGGTATTATATTTTATTTTAAAATAATGTTTTCATTCCAAAACTGTGAAGCATATACAGAGAAACCGAGAAAACTTAACAAACTCACATGACTGGGGGAGGGAATAACACAGAATAGAAAAACAACAAAAAGAAAATCTTTCAAGGCCTAATGAGAAGGAGGTGCCTTGGTTAAAACTGCAAGCTTTCACATGGGAGCTGAAATATAGATGAAACAGACATAGCTGGGCTGCAGCCAGCTTCAAACAATTTCAGTTACTGAGTAGGAAAAGATGAGCCAGATTATTAGTGTGTTATAACAAAAGCAAAACTAACATACAGAACCTCAAATCATTACTACAACTTTTGAAATAAAAAGATGTGACCAAAGAAAAATACAGAAAGTAGACAGTAGAAATAATCATAGGATATCCAGAAAATAGTTTTATCAGACATCAAATTCAAAATAACAATGCTTAGTATGCCCCATGAATTAAAGTAGAGAAATTCATCAGACCATTTAAAAGTATTAAAAAGAATCAAATGAAAATTCTGGAACTAAAAATAGAATAACTGGAATTAAGAACCCAATGAATGTGTTTAACAACAGAATAGTTGAAACACAAATAAATGAATTGGAAGTGAGGTCATAACAAAAACCGTTAATCAGGGATATAATCAAAAGTTGTTAATGCATATGAATTCATTCTCAGAAAGAGAGGAGAGAAAATGAAGCAGAAACTCAATTTTCAAGAGATAATTTTCTGGATTTTCCAAGATTAAAAAATGAAACCAAGCCATAGAAGAACTATACACCTTGTTAGATAAACAGTGAGTAATTAAAATAACAAGAGCTAATGACCTAATAAAACTGTGACAAGCAAACCGTATAATAAAATCTTAAAAGAAGCTAGAGATTAAAAAGATACTTTACCTTTAAGGAACAACAAAACCTGGGAACTAACTTTTCAACAGAAACAATAGATGTCAGAAGACAAAGTAATGATATCCTTAATGGGCTGGAAAAAACTCTCATCCTCGAGTAGTAAAAAATTAGTAAAATGACATATAACTACCATGATAATATATGGGCATAACAATGTAATAAAAAATCAGTTAACTCAAAAGAAGACAAATGTAGTAGCTAATCTTCAAAAATGATTCCAAGGAATTTTTCCCCTCTCTGCTCTTCTCATCAAGAGTTGAAGGTTATTCCTTTTGCCCTAGAAGTAGTGCTGCCTCTGTAATTGCTTTGACTAATAGAATGTAGTGGGAGCAACAATCTGGAAATTCCGGATTCAAACCTGAAGAAGACTCTCATCTCTCACTTCCTTCATCTTGTATCACTCACACCAGTGATGCTCTCTCTTGGAACCTAGCCACCATATTTCAATCTCAAAACCATGTGGAGAGACCAGCTGAAGGAAAAGTATGGTGCTCTAGTTGGAAGCCCCAAGGTGACATCAAACCTCAACTGGCACCCATGTAAGTGAACCATCATGGATATTCCAGGCCAAGCAAACCCTCAGATGACTGTAGCCCCATTGCTCCAGGTGATACTACAACATACAAGAGAACCACTCACTAAGCACAGCCCTCCCACCACAAAAATGACAAGAAATAATGAAATGATTATTGTTTTAAACCGTTAACTTTAGTAGGAGGTATGTCACACGGCAGTAGGTAATCAAAAAACAAGAGAAGAGAAAAAATTAGTGAAGAAAGATGGTAAATAGAAAATAGCTACATTGTAGCTGTGAATGCAGATGTGCTAGTAATGTACTAAGTATTCTAATTAAAAGACAAATATTGTCAGATTGGATTAAAATAAACCAATATGTTTCTTATAAGAGACAATTTAAATATAAGGATACAGAAAGATTGAAAGTAATTTCCACTAAGATCAGGAACAAGACAAGACTGCCCACTCTCACCACTATTACTCAACATAGTTTTGGAAGTTTTAGCCACAGCAATCAGAGAAGAAAAAGAAATGAAAGGAATCCAAATCGGAAAAGAAGAAGTAAAGCTGTCACTGTTTGCAGATGACATGATACTATACATAGAGAATCCTAAGGATGCTACCAGAAAACTACTAGAGCTAATCAATGAATTTGGTAAAGTAGCAGGATACAAAATTAATGCACAGAAATCTCTAGCATTCTTGTACACTAATGATGACAAATTTGGAAGTGAAATTAAGAAAACACTCCCATTTACCATTGCAACAATAGGAATAAACCTACCTAAGGAGACAGAAAACCTGTATGCAGAAAATTATAAGATACTGGTGAAAGAAATTAAAGATGATACAAATAGATGGAGAGATATACCATGTTCTTGGATTGGAAGAATCAAAATTGTGAAAATGACTCTACTATCTTGGTGGGTCCGTGCGATTGGCCGGGGCCCACGTGATCCTGCCAGCGAGGTGCAGCGGCCCCGGAGGGCAACCGAGTGGGTCATGACAGCAGCCTTCCCCCAACGCCCCAGAGCCCGGTGGTGGCGGCCTCTCACCAGTCGGATCAGCAGAGACCCGCGGAGGGGCATCAGCGGCGGCCTCGGGAAACCGGGTACTCTTATTTTTGTGATAACTTGTGTGCATGCCTTATGGAGATGACTGCACAAACTGGGGACAGCCTTAGGAAAGAAGGCCTGGTTCCTGGCCACAGTCTTTCTCTAGAGTTGTATATATAGAACATCCTGGAGTCCACCATGAATGGGCAGTTGGATCTGAGTGGGAAGCTAATCATCAAAGCTCAACTTGGAGAGGATATTCGACGAATTCCCATTCATAATGAAGATATTACTTATGATGAATTAGTGCTAATGATGCAGAGAGTCTTCAGAGGAAAACTTCTGAGTAATGATGAAGTTACAATAAAATATAAAGATGAAGATGGAGATCTTATAACAATTTTTGATAGTTCTGACCTTTCCTTTGCAATTCAGTGTAGTAGAATACTGCAACTGACGTTATTTGTTAATGGCCAACCAAGACCCCTTGAATCAAGTCAGGTGAAATATCTTCGTCGAGAACTGATAGAACTTCGAAATAAAGTGAATCGCTTATTGGATAGCTTGGAACCACCTGGAGAACCGGGACCATCCACCAACATTCCTGAAAATGATACTGTGGATAGTAGGGAAGAAAAGCCTGCTGCTTCTGATTCTTCTGGGAAACAGTCTACTCAGGTTATGGCAGCAAGTATGTCAGCTTTTGATCCTTTAAAAAACCAAGATGAAATCCATAAAAATGTCATGTCAGCATTTGGCTTAACAGATGATCAGGTTTCAGGGACACCCAGTGCTCCTGCCAAAGACCGTTCAGGAACTCCCGACAGCATTGCTTCCTCCTCCTCTGCAGCTCACCCACCAGGAGTTCAGCCACAGCAGCCACCATATACAGGAGCTCAGACTCAAGCAGGTCAGATGTACCAGCAGTACCCGCAGCAGGCTGGCTATGGCACTCAGCCACAGGTGCCCCCCCAGCCGACGCAGCAGTACGGTATTCAGTATGCAGCAGGCTACAGCCATCAGACTGGACCCCAGCAACCTCAGCAGTTCCAGGGATATGGCCAGCAGCCAGCTTCCCAGGCACCGGCTCCTGCCTTCTCTGGTCAGCCTCAGCAACTTGCTGCTCAGCCGCCACAGCAGTACCAGGCGAGCAGTTACCCTCCACAGACCTACACTACCCAAACTTCTCAGCCCACTAATTACACTGTGGCCCCTGCCTCACAACCTGGAATGGCTCCAAGCCAACCGGGGCCTATCAACCAAGACCAGGTTTCACTCCACCTCCTGGGAGTACCATGACCCCTCTTCCGAGTGGGTCTAACCCTTATGCACGCAGCCGTCCTCCCTTTGGTCAGGGCTATACCCAACCTGGACCAGGTTATCGATAAGGAGGCTCAGTTACACTGATGAATGTAGCTGCTAGCTGTTTGTCTCCCAAAAGACTCCAATACTACTATTTTAATTTGTATTGAAGTTTACAAGTTTAAAAAGCAGAGCATTTTTTTATGATATCATTGTTGCTGTTAATTGAAAGTTAATTTGCTGGAAGAAAAAAGACCAAAATGAAAGTTTTTTTCCTCCCCTGCTTAAAATTGTAGCAGCTCCCTAGTTATTTTGGAACACTACTCTTACATGTGTGCAAAGTGATTGACTTTCTAGCTTGCCTTGTCCAGACGATATTAAAGTGCTGGGTTGAAGTTCAGCCATCTTACTTGGCTTTTTACTGTTAACGTGATGTACTAAAGTAGATCCCTTTGCGAAGACTAGATATTATGTGTAAATGTAACAAACATTGATAGGTTAATAAAGAAAGATGATTGAATCCAAAAAAAAAAAAATGACTCTACTACCTAAAGCAATCTACAGATTCAATGCAATCCCTATCAAACTACCACTGGCATTTTTCACAGAACTAGAACAAAAAATTTCACAATTTGTATGGAAACACAAAAGACCCTGAATAGCCAAAGCAATCTTGAGAACGAAAAACGGAGCTGGAGGAATCAGGCTCCCTGACTTCAGACT
>NC_041232.1:43250669-43278074 GCF_002837175.3 Physeter macrocephalus
TGACCCACCTCCTAGAGAAAAGTAACGGAAATAAAAACAAAAATAAACAAATGGGACTTAATGAAACTTAAAAGCTTTTGCACAGCAAAGGAAACCATAAACAAGACGAAAAGACAACCCTCAGAATGGGAGAAAATACTTGCAAATGAAGCGACTGACAAAGGATTAATCTCCAAATTACAAGCAGCTCATGCAGCTCAATATCAAAAAAACAAACAACCCAATCCAAAAATGGGCAACAGATGAATGGATAAAGAAGATGTGGCACATACATACGATGGAATATTACTCAGCCATAAAAGGAAACGAAGTTGAGTTATTTGTAGTGAGGTGGATGGACCTAAAGTCTGTCATACAGAGTGAAGTAAGTCAGAAAGAGAAAAACAAATGCTGTATGATAACACATATATATGGAATCTAAAAAAAAAATAAAAGGTCATGAAGAACCTAGGGGCAAGATGGGAATAAAGACGCAGACCTACTAGAGAATGGACTTGAGGATACGGGGAGGGGGAAGGGTAAGCTAGGACAAAGAGAGTGGTGTGGACATATATACACTACCAAACATAAAATAGATAGCTAGTGGGAAGCAGCTGCATAGCACAGGGAGATCAGCTCCTTGCTTTTTGACCACCTATAGGGGTGGGATAAGGAGGGTGGGAGGGAGGGCGATGCAAGAGGGAAGAGATGTGGGGACATATGTATATGTACAACTGATTCACTTTGTTATAAAGCAGAAACTAACACACCATTGTAAAGCAATTATACTCCAATAAAGATGTTAGAAAATTAAAAAAAAAAAAAAGATTGAAAGTAAAATAATGGGAAATAAAAAGAGATGTAGTATGCAGAAACTAACCAAAACTAAGCTGATACGTATAGTAACACTATTTGTCCAAGAAGCTTTCAAAGCAAGAAGCATTAGAAAACTGACCTTGAATAATACAGGATCAGTCCACTAGAAAGATAAAATAATTCTAAATTTGCATACACCTAATAACACAGACTCAAACCCACAATCATAATGAGAAATTCCAACACTCAACAAAAGATAGAACATATAGACAAAAACAATAAAAGAGTTTTACAATAAAAATTCACAATCTTTTGAAGTACACAGGAAACATTTACAAAAATGGATCATATGCTGAGTCATAAAAATGTTTCAAACGTTGAAGTAATTGTAACCATTGTAACCATATCTTCTCTGACCATAGCCAAGTCAAAAATCAAATTTTTAAAAAATCACTAAAAATCTACATATATTTTGTTTTTTTAATTTAATTTTTAAATTTTTGTACACTTTTAAAGGTTATACTCCATTAATAGTTATTACAGAATATTGGCCATATTCCCCATGTTGTACAATACATCCTTGTAGCCTGTCTTACACTCAGCAGTTTTTACCTCCCACTTCCTCACTCCTATATTGCTCCTCTCCCCCCACCCACCCCCTGCACTGGTAACCAGTAGTTTTTTCTCTATATCTGTAAGTCTGCGTCTTTTTTGTTATATTTACTAGTTTGTTTTATTTTTTAAATTCCACATATAAGTGATAACATACAGTATTTGTCTTTCTCTGTCTGACTTATTTCACTTAACCATAATGCCCCCCAAATCCATCCATGTTGCTGAAAATAGCAAAATTTCATTTTTTCTGGCTGAGTAGTATTCCATTGTGTGTGTGTGTGTGTGTGTGTATTGCATCTTTTTTATCCATTCATCTGTTGATGGATGCTTAGTTTGCTTCCATATCTTGACAATTGTAAATAATGCTCCAATGAACATTGGAGTATGTGTAACTTTTTGAATTAGTGTTTGTGTTTTTTTGGATGTATACTCAGGAGTGGAATTGCTGGGTCATATGGTAATTCTCTTTTTAGTTTTTTGAAAAACCTCCATACTGTTTTCCACAGTAGCTGCACCAATTTACATTCCTGCCAACAGTGTATAAGAGTTTCCTTTTCTCCACACCCTCACCAACATTTATCATTTGTGTTCTTTTTGATGATAGCCATTCTGACAGGTGTGAGGTGATATATCATTGTGGTTTTGATTTGCATTTACCTGACAATTAGTGATGTTGAGCATCTTTTCGTGTGCCTGTTGACCATCTGCAAGTCCTCTTTGGAAAAATGTCTGTTCAGTTCTTTGGCTCATTTTTTTAATTGGTTTTTGTTTTTTGATGTTGAGTGGTTTGAGCTGTTCATATATATTGGATATTAATCCCTTATTGGTCTTATCATTTGCAAATATTTTCTCCCATTCAGTAGGTTGTCTTTTCATTTGTCAATGGTTTCCTTTCCTGTGCAGAAACTTTAGGTTTAATTAGGTCCTATTTATTTATTTTTGTTTATTCCCTTTACATTATAAGACAGATTAAAAAAATATTGCTGTGGTTTATGTCAGAGAGTCTTCTGCCTATGTTTTCTTCTAGGGGTTTTATATCATCTTAACATTTAGGTCTTTAATCAATTTTTGATTTTAATTTTGTATATGGTGTTAGAGAATGTTCTAATTTCATTCTTTTACATGTACCTGCCCAATTTTCCCACTCATTGAAGACACTGTCTTTTCTCCAATGTATATTCTTCCCTTCTTTGTCATAAAATCTGCATATATTTTGAACTTCAGCAATATACTTCTAAATAATTGTTATATTAAAGAGAAAATCACAATGTTAATTAGAAAATACTAGAAATTGAATGATAATTAAAATACTATTTACCAAAATGGTACAGGGCAGTTAAAGCCATTATTAGAGGAACATTTATAGATATACACATTTATTAGAATAGAAAGGCAAAAAGTTGCTAATCTTGTCATTCATTCTAAAAAGTTAGAAAAAGAACAGAAAATTAAATCTAAAGAAAGTAAAAGGTAAGAAACAATAAAGAGCATACATTAATGAACTTGATAGTACAGTTGAGTTTTTGTAATCCCTTCCATTTGGGAAAGATGAGGGAGATGCCCTCTTTCATCCAATAATTGTAACTTTAAGAAAACCATATTTGGGGAGTGTGAATGCTTGCCAGAAGGGAAGACTTACATCATATTTCCTAGTTGGAAGTATATTAAATGATGCAATTGCTGGCTTCTATGTGATACTCAAGTAGAGTTCAATAGGGGGATCCTGATGGAGTCAGACTTAACGATTCTTGCCTATGTGGCTCCTGGATACCGGTGCCTGATATTTATCTGGAGGACGTAAAGCAGGCTGATTGAAGCAAGTTTGCATGACATTTTATGGGAAATCAGTGCAGTCACTGCTGTTTGCACTTCCACTACAGTAGAAAAAGATTCGTTTCCCATAGACTCCATGAGAAATAACAATCAGCCATTGTGAAGGGCTTTAACCTAGAAAGTTATATGAAGGAGTTAGGGGACCCAAATATAAAAATGGTTCATTAAATGTACTTTTAGTAGGCAGATTCTGAGAAAAGTTTTTAATCAGAGATAGATAAATGTAGATAGATAGATAGATAGATAGATAATTGCTTTAAGTATGTCCAAAAAACTTAAAATAATATAAATTATAAACACTGGAAATTCTTCCTTTTCTGTCCCTAAATTTCACTAATTCCTGCTGCTACTTTTCAAAATTAGCCACTATTAATAGTTCCTTGTGTATTCTATCAGTGCTTCTTTATGATGAGAGAAGCAATCCTTTTTCATACCAAAGAGAGTGGTCTATGTATGCTGTTGTACTTTGATATAGATATTTACATTCATATACATATTATGGAAATATTTTTTACATTAGTGTATAGAAAGCTTTCTCATTTTTAAGGTGCATATATTAAATTACCTGGATGCATTATAATCAATTTAATCAAATCCTTAATAATTACATTTGACCCATTTTTAAATATTTACAAGTAGGAAAAAACAGTTCTTTTGAGTAACAAGATACATATGCTATTTCATAAGTAATCAAGTATTCCAGATTGGGTTTCCTGGGAAGCAGACACAAAGATGAAGCTAAAAGTGTGGATGTTTATTGGGATTGCTCTTGGAATTCCCTGTGGAAGGGGTGGAGTGGGGGAGAAAGAAAGATTGTGTAGAGGGAGAAGTTTCCAAGCTTCTACCCAAAATGTCTAAATACCTTTTTCCTCTCATATCTTTCTAAAAAGGTCTGTTATTAAATTTTTTGCAAATCAGATGGGTTACAATTTATATTTCAGTCTAGTTTTATTATATTTTTTACTGAGTGAGGTTGAGTATCTTTGAAAATAGTTGGGGCCATTTGTGATTATTTTACTGTGAAATGTCCATTTCATATACACTTTGCTCATATTTTCTTAGGTTTCTAATCTTTTTCATACAGGTTTCTAGTAACTGCTTATATGCAAATGATGAACTTTGTGATGAGTAACATATAATTTGGTTTTTTTTCATTTTTCCATTTTCCATTTGTGTTTTTAACTTTGCACGTTGAAATATTGACATGTAAGGTTTTTATTTTTATAAGATCAACTTTATTAATAGTTTTTCTTACTTTTTGTGGACTTTGAAGCATAATTTCAAAAAGTTCTTGTTCTTAGGTCAAAATAATTTACTCTTTTTTTTGTATTTTTATGGGTTTTTTTTTTACATTTAAATATTTGATCCTGGTAAATAATGTCAAATACTTTCTTTAGATAAGAAAATTTTATTAAAAATATTCATCCTGGGCTTCCCTGGTGGCGCAGTGGCTGAGAGTCCGCCTGCCAATGCTGGGGACACGGGTTCGTGCCCCGGTCCGGGAAGATCCCACATGCCGCGTAGCGGCTGGGCCCGTGAGCCATGGCCGCTGAGCCTGCGCTCCGCAACGGGAGAGGCCACAACAGTGAGAGGCCCGCGTACCGCAAAAAATAAATAAATAAATAAATAAATAAATTCATCCTTATACCATTAAGTTAAAATTTCATATTTAATCACATTCTATACTACCACTGATCATCTACTAAGCTGTTAGAATTATCTACTCCTCAAAATTTTAGTAGAATTCTACTGTGAAAGCACCTATACCATGAATGTTGTGGAGAATAGCTAAGGTGAACACATCATTTATTATCCAAATTGGAACTTTTTTTAATAGTTAAAGGAAGGAGGTTCAACGAATACTTATGCTAGGACAACAGGCATAAGCCTTCCTTGCCATGGACAAGCAAGGACATTAAGGACATTCTAGGAATAGCTTCTTTAGCTCTTTCTCAGTTTTTTTCTACAGATACTCATCTATATATTTTTCTTCTCATAATATCTTTGTCAGGTTTTGGTATCAGGGTATGCTTTCCTCATAAAATAAGTTTGGAAATGCTTTCTACTCCTTTATTGCTCAAATAATTTAGAATTCTGTAGTGTTAATATCTCTTCCTTAAATGTTCCATAAAATTCACTGATAAAATTATCTGTGTGTTGTGTAGGGTATATAGGATGTTTATCATCCTATATACCTTCTGTGCATTGGATATTATTTATGATAAAATTTTGCTCTTATAAATCTCCACTAACCTTCAAAATGCAACACGAATGTTTGCTTCCTCTATTCTCTTTTACATCTCTTTCTCTAGACAATTTTTTCTTCAGCATTAATTGTACCAATAATTCTTAGTTATCTTCTGACATGTCAGATTATTCTGCTTTGTGGTTTTTTATATTCTGTGGAGAAAGTGTTAAATTAATTAAAAAGGAATGAATATTCACTGTTTTCTAGGCATTATGCTGGATACTTAAGCCTCACACCAATTACTTGATAATATGTTATTTTTCAATTTCCAACTAGAAGTTGAGGCTTAAGAGTGTTTAATTAATAATTTTAAGCCATAAAATTATTGTAGCACATCAGTTGCTTGGGCTTCCAGACTCAAACTTGGACTTACACCTAGATTCTTAGGCCTTCAGGCTCAGACTGAATTATAATACCAGATTTCTTGATTTTTCAACTTGTGGATGGCAAATCATGGGACTTCTTCGTCTTTATAACTGTGTGAACCTATGCCTATAAAAATTTCCTTTTTTATCTTATCTGTGTCTCTACATATATCCTCTTGATTCTGTTTCTCTGGAGAACACTGACGAAAACAGTGTTTAACATTTTAAAACAAAAATTGTCATCTAGAAGTACAAAGGTAGTAAGAAATCTGAATTTATTAAATACAATTAAATTTTTTCATTAATTTTTCAAATTTTAATTTTGATAACATGAGTTTGTAATTTAACACTTTATGATCTCAAAGCATTTTTTTCTTTTTTGACCCATAACAGCAGGCTTTGTCATAATATTGAAATTGTTTCCCTCCTCTTAAAACAGTCATCCATCTGAGACCATCAAACAAAATGTGAACATTATCAGCATGGACAATAGTTCTGGTATTGTGAAATCTTACCTTAAAAAACATTGCAATTTGGTGAGGAAATAAAAACATGTGTCTGTAGTTCAGTTAAATTAGAATGCCATGTATTTGGGACTAGAGCCCAATTAGAGCTGGATGAAAAATTCTGGGATCACACTAGTACCAATTATTCCAGGTGATGAGTGTTTGGAATTTTTTCAGCATAAGTTCAGAGCCACCTAGGGAATTTTTTCCAAAAGTAAATCTTTTTAATAAAAGATTTACAGTTCCTGGATTCTTGTTAGGATTCCTGAATCATTTGCTTTTTGCTTCTAATTTCAGCCATACAACTCATCATTAAGAGATTCAAAACATCCTTGTGCTTTGGATTATTTGTATTCAATCTCCACCAATTTTTATGTTTTAAATATATCTCTGTTGTCCTTTGTTTTTCAATCAGAATTGATGTGGCATTTAAAGAAACAAAAGCGTATCAGTTTCTTCATGTTTTTTTTTGATATGTAGTTAAAACAGATCAATGTTCATTTAGAATTTAAAAAATCAGACTGCCACACTCAATCTGCAGTTTAACATTGGAAAATAAGTTTCAATTCTTCCCCCACCTTTGAATCAAATAAAAGGCCTCTGTTACTGCCTTTGACTCCATATAAGCATGTCTTTGACACCTTTCACTGCACGGTGATTACCTATAGTTTATTATTCAGGCCAGTTATTATTGCTGTCATTGCCATGGGTTTCAATTAAGCCAGGTGCTTAAGAACATACAAATTTAATGTGTTATTTCAGTGAATGCAACACTAGACTGTAAAGGTGACAAAAAACTCCTGAGCCCAAATTACCCAAGCTTTAGGTAATGTGATCTGTATTAACAGAGCAGCTCTTATAGCAATATTTTATTCTGAATAGTAAATAAAGGTAGCTGGCGTCATCAACTTGTGGGTTATTACAAATCTGAAGAGAGTTTTGAAACCTCAAACTAGAGAGCAGCCATGATTCCATTCAAATAAGGAACTGAATCAAAGATGTTCCCATCACCACTACATTGGTATAACCAAATAAAACTGTGCCATTTGTTCCCATGAATGGCATTGTTGAGACTGACATGTTCCTAGAAAATAGAAACATGCATATCTCACGTGATTTAGCCAATTAGATAATGTGTGTGGTTCGAAAGTCTTTTCAACTTCAAAACAAAATAATTAAGAATATAATGAACAAAAATATATAACATATGTATACCATATATGGTGTATGTGTGTGTATACATTTTATACAAATATAAAATATAGCACACTACATACTACATATATATAGTATTTAAAGAAACATAAACATATAAAGAATACTATATATTCTATAGTTTGTATATATTCTACTATGCATACTACACATGTATATGCATACATATAGTATGTAGTAGTCATATTTGCATTCACAAGTAATAATCTAGATTAGGAGTATTCCTTTAAAATAGCTTATGTCCTAGTGTCTAGTGGTTAGCAGGGCAATTATGACTCTTTTGATATAATTTAGAGCTTACGGTTAAAAAATAGCAGACGAAACACAGGAATGCCTCCTAAATTTCTGAACCATACTGAAATTACACTAATTGGATACAAAGTAAAAGGTAGGAACCCTCGTGACAAATAAAATGGGAAAAGATGACAGCAACAGCATTTGAAGGCAGTAAGAGAGGTGGATAAATACTGACTGAAATAGTAAGTCTGAGCCAGATAAAGTCTAAGTACCAAAACCACCAGAAATAACTTTGAGACTGAATTCTTAAATTCCATTTTAAGACTGAATTCTTAAAGCCATTTTCCTGTGGCTTTCCTATCGGTAGCCATAGGAAAATTTGAAAGTGGAGGTGAATGGGTAGGGAAAGCAGAGAGCTGGAGATTCATTTCTTCAATTATCTCATATAAGTGGCTGCCCTGTCTTCTTTTGAAAGAAGAGAAAGGATTAATTTTGGAGAAAGTGAATCAAAGTGACTCTAACTGGATTTCACCAGACATATCTGAAGTTGCTAGGGTTGTACTACAAAATTTATCCCCCTTGTATGCTTCTTTGGAAAACTACTGGAGGGTGTCTTTCCTCAAAACAAAAGAGTAAACAAAGAAGTAGAAACCCTAAGACACAAGGAACAGCAAAACCACCACAGAAGAGAGGGAAAGGACTTTTCAGGTTGATATGAAATGGAGATGCTAGAATGACATTTGTTCATTAGGTCTGTCTAGAGGGAAGCCAGTCACGTTTGGAGCATAAAGAGAGGGGCCCTAGAAGAGTGTCCTCAAGGTACAGGTGTTTTAATACTATGAATGCAGGGTTTTGCATCCAGAGAGAATTGTGTGATAATTAATCATAGGCACATGGATAACTAACCTCAATAGAAAAACACATTAATTTCATGGAAACAAGAAGTTGTATAAGAAACTAAATGTAAATTTAGGATAAGGCAAAGCTTAGCTATAACTTCTATTTTCAGTTACAATAATATAAATATTTGTATTTGTTTTCTGTTGCCATGTAATAAATTATCACCAAACGTAACAGCTTAAACACACACATGTTTATCTCATAGTTTAGCAAGTCAGGAGTCCAGGCAAAGTGTAGCTGGGTTTTCTGCACAAGATGTCAAGCAGTGTGTTTGCGGGGCTGTGTTTCTTTCTGGAGCTCAAGGTCCTTTTCCAAATTTATGTAGTTGTTGGCAGGATTCTATTCCTTGTGGTTGTGTGATGATAGCCCTGACTTCTAGTGGCTGTCGGCTGGAAGAAACCCTCAGCTTTTAGAGGCCATCTGCAGTTCCTCGCCATGTTCCCCTCCCCATAGGCAGTTCACCACATGGCTGTTCGCTTCTTGAAGGCAAGCAAGAGGCTTTCTCTCACTACTCTGCTAATACAGAGTTTTACAAGATACTCTAATCAAGAGTGGCAGCCTATTTATCACCTTTACCATATTGCATTGGTGAGAATAAAATCACAGGTCCCACCCACATTCAAGGGGAGGGGATTATACACGGTGAAGATTATGGTAGCCAATTTAAATATCTGCTTACCACAATATTTAATATGGATTTAAACAAAAGTTATGAAATGACAGTGTTGGAAGAATAGAGGAAGGCAAAGTAGATGGAGGTATATAAGATCTCATGGATTCTTCATATTCTAGCAGTTGGTAATATCTAAACAAAAACACTAAATAATATTAACCTGAGAAAATTACTGGGGAATATGAATAAAAATATCAGAAGAAATGCATTTAATCCTTGTTCTGCCTATGGTTATCAGGGGGTAAGGGAGGGGGAGGAGGGATAAACTGAAAGATTGGGATTGACATATACACACTACTATATATAAAATAGATAACTAATAAGGACCTACTGTATAGCACAGGGAACTTTACTCAATACTCTGTAATGGCCTATATGAGAAAAGAATATAAAAAAGAGTGGATATATGTATATGTATAACAGAGTCACTTTGCTGTACAGCAGAAACTAACACAACATTGTAAAGCAACTATACTCCAATAAAAAAAAAAAAAAAAAAGGAATACCTAGGGAAAGGTTTGGGAGAAAGAAAAAGAGTTAATTTGTGCTTCAATATGGGGTTATAGAAACAAAGATGATTAAGCATTCCAGGGCAGATTTCTGTAAAAATCATGTGAGCATCAGCAGAAAATTTAATACATGTTTCCATTGGTTTATTTCTAAGAATATTTTCTCCAATATATGTAAGTTTCTCAAAAAATAAACAAAAATCAATATGACAGTTTGTCAGAAACTATGCATAAGGTAGTAATAGTTTAAGAGAAGCTTGTTGAATTAATTTTTCAATAGTGATTTGATTTAGTCAATTATTCAATGAAGAAAAATTTAATATTTTAATTTGACAACCAAGTGATATGAAAACAATATAAGAAAATGGAAAAATATGATGTAAGGGATTAATATTTACCTAAGAAGTTGACATTAGTCATAGATATATCACTTGAAACATTCTTGTTAGGAAGCTAAATTCCAGCCACATCATCAGCAAAAATATAATTTTGTTGTTGTTGGCAGAGGTCAACATTTCAAAATGATAGAATAAAATAATTCCAAAATAATAAAATTTTCTCCCTTTCTCTTGGAGAAAGTTTTGTTTCATCTTCTATCTCAAGCAAGGCAGCTAACATTCCCCACATACTTTACCTTCAATTTTTCTTTGCATAACAAATAGATCAATCAATAATAAATCATAAATTATACCAAAAAAGCAACATGAAATCTTCATGTCTTGTAAACATTCATTTTATGAATAATGGAAAGCCTTCTTAAATCTGTTGATAATGACAGAAGAATTGGAACAGAAGGAAAGGGAGAGAAAAAGGGCAATATAGAAATAGAAAGATAAAGAGTTTTCATTTAATTCAGTAGGATAGTGAGGTTCAAATACTAAGAAATAAAATCAAATATTATAAATTTCCACATCAATGTCTTCAGTAAATCATGAAAGACAAGAGAATGGAACTGAAAATATAAATTAAAATATAAGTTAAAAACAAAAAATCCCCCCAAAAAACAAACAAACAAAAATACACTGATACAATTAAAAAAATGGCTTTTAGGAAAAACAAAACAAGAAAATAACAATAATAACAATGGCAATATGGTCCACAATATATATCCCTCAGGGTTAGAATAGAGGGAGGACAGAGCAACTTCCCTGAAGGAGCTGAGCATTGCATTTTTTTATTTCTCTGAGAATCTGGGGGTAGGTGAGGGAATATTTAGTTTTTGCTCTAATAAGATTAGATGTTGTAGATAAACAAAAACATTTCATTTCAGCACCACATATAGACATTAGAATGGTAACGTTTGTGTTTCTTTTGGAGAACCATTTTCCCTCTTGATGAATTCTAGTTTTCAAGCTCGATATAGTCTAAACTGTGACTTACAAAATAGAATTAAACCCTATTAATAAAGAATAGTAAATACTGAAATAAAATATATTTGTTTACAGGGAAATTACCTATTAATTCCAAGGGTGTTTAAAAATAGAATGGAACAACTTAACTAATCTGAAAAGTATTGATATCAAATGATCAGATGCCTTGATAAATTAACATGCTTTCAAATGCTGTTACTAGTCTTCCACCACTCAAAAAGAGAATCATCCAAATTTCAGTGCAAGATTTAAGAATATTTAAAGTGATCAGGGAAGCTGGTAGACTTATGAATAATTTTATAATTGGTTTTACTTGAATGATCTGTTAGAAATGGCATAAAACTCCCATTACTTTCAGAATGTAAAGACTAATGGCAGAAGTGTAACAGAGAGGATCTGAAGATACTGGAAATAAAATGGAACTCAGTAATTGTCCTTTTAGATATTAATGGAGTATTAAGTCTTTTAATTGTGACCCCTCAGCACTGAAGGTCAAAGCTATCTTAGATTAATGTAGTTTTCTTATGCACATCACTTTGAAGACAATGCCATGTTTTTCCCTTTGTCTTATGAGCTATACGTGCTTATCTTCTAACTTATTTAAGAAATGCCCATGTTTCACTGCACTGTAGGGTTGAAAATTATTAAGATAGAATAACACCTATTAATAGTAATATGAATTATATGTATTATTCATAAGCTTGAAAGGTATATGTTGGTTATTTTCCAATGTTGATCAGTTTCTAATATGAGGGAAGCACCATGTAATTTACTATTTTGAATACAAACATAATTTTTTAAAGGGGAGGAAAAGACATTTTTAGTATTAAGATAAAGAAAGATAAGCAAGACATTTATGTAATGTTCCAATTTTCATTATAATCCAATTAAACCCAGTAAAATAACTGTATTGACATCTGCAGCAGTGAGAAAATATCTGAGATGAGATGTCTGCAGTATTTTTTAAATTAAAAAATATATGTTTTTTTCCTGTGTTGTGATAGAATAAAGTAGATGAAAATAACCCTCTAAATGCCTAGTGTTTAAATACCAACACATCAGTGGTAAGTAAAACAAGTAAAATGGATAGAAAACTGTCCATAACAAAACTGACTATATACTTTTATAGCAGTTAAACAAAATTCACCTCAAATATGGAGTACCAGTTTTCTGTCAATAACATGATAAAAAAATGAATTTAACTTCCTGAGTAATTTGATGTATTAAGAAAATGATGGCGTAGAAATAGATGCCTTCATTGCTGCTCATTCCTGAGATGCAACAACTATTGATCATAAACAAGAAGCTAGAATCTTGTTTAAGTCTGTGGAACTTAAAATAAGCATTATTTTACTAAAATGAAAGCATTTTAGGAGTTTTTCAGCATGTTTGTTATTTTCACTTGATTACAAATTTTTCATATAAATGTAAACATTTTTAAACTGCATTACACTTAAGAAAACTAAAATAAATAGGCATTTAAATTATATTTATATATTCACTGAAATCAAACCAACAATTGAGTTTTCATATTGGAAAATTGGAGTTTACATGTTTTTATGAAGCTTAACATTGTAATAAAAATAACTGTGTACAGGGCGTCCCTGGTGGCTCAGTGGTTAAGCATCTGCCTGCCAATGCAGGGGACACAGGTTCGAGGCCTGGTCCAGGAAGATCTCACATGCTGCGGAGCAACTGGGACCCGGCGCCGCAGCTACTGAGCCTGCGCTCTGGAGCCCACGAGCCATAACTACTGAGCCCGCGTGCCACATTTACTGAAGCCCATGTGCCACAACTACTGAAGCCCGCATGCCTAGAGCCCATGCTCCGCACCAAGAGAAGCCACTGCAATGAGAAACCCACGTACTGCAACGAAGAGTAGCCCCTGCTCGCTGCAACTAGAGAAAGCCCACACACAGCAATGAAGACCCAACGCAGCCAAAAATAAATAAATAAATAAATTTATAAAAGAAATAAAATAACTGTGTACAATTTCTGATTATGTTTATCTTCAATAATATTTGACCTTTTGTAACTTGCAATGAACATCAATCTGTAAATAAAAATTGCTCATAAAAAATAACTTCAGACAAAATGATTAGTACTTAAATCAAGGAAGCAATCAAGTTAGTTTAAGTTATTTAAACTAACAGTATAATACAAATACATGTCAAATATAAAAAGCTACTCATTTAAACCTTGGGCAAATGTATTTGAAGATACCAAAATGTTAGCTTTCTAAGCTTTAGGGTGAACATGTCATTTTTTGAGTTGTATGCATGTGTGCTTCACTAGCTAACCAATCAATTTAAATTGACGTTCTGTTAGAACAGGAGTATTTGGGGAATAAAAGATGAACACCTTTTCATCCTCACTCATAAATCAATTCTATTCTGTGCACAAGACATAGAAAATCCGTTACTCAAGTTATTAAAATGCAATCCTAACAAAATAGCTGCATTGTTCTTCTCTTGCCCAATATAAAATGTTCATGAAAAAGTGCACTCAAAGTACATACTAAAAATGTTACTGTAAGTATACATATCTGCAATAGGAATGGCTGTGAAAAATACCATTTTACTACAAAAGAACATGTAATTTTTTCAAAGACATTCTTTGCTTTGTAAACAGATCAGGTCGGTGAATTACAAGGAATTTAGAATGGTACACATATATGTTTACATGGAGCTTATTTTAATCAATAATGAATCCAATCAGTCCTTGTGTAAGAAATTCCAGAAAATCTATTATATAAGAGGGAAGGGGGTGATGTGATTTTCATTTATCTTGATGGTGGTTATACGTGCTCAGCAGAAGGGTAATGTGTGCTGGATCTTGGCAAGCTGTTTGTGATTTGACCTTATTATCGGAAGTTTTGAACGATCTCAGAGCATTCCATTGCTTACCAATTGACATTCTTAGGCTTAGAAAGCTTTAGCTGTGTTTGTAGCTCCTCAGTTGGACTTTCCAACAGGATGGTGCAGTGGTTTTTTTTTTTTTTTAAAGAAGATGTTGGGGTTAATTAATTAATTAATTAATTTTTGCTGTGTTGGGTCTTCGTTTCTGTGCGAGGGCTTTCTCTAGTTGTGGCAAGCAGGGACCACTCTTCATCACGGTGCGCGGGCCTCTCACTATCGCGGCCTCTCTTGTTGCGGAGCACAGGCTCCAGACGCGCAGGCTCAGTAGTTGTGGCTCACGGGCCCAGTTGCTCCGCGGCATGTGGGATCTTCCCAGACCAGGGCTTGAACCCGTGTCCCCTGCATTAGCAGGCAGATTCTCAACCACTGCGCCACCAGGGAAGCCCTGGTGCAGTGGTTTTAAAATTTATGTCTACATGTTATTTGGTATTATTCTCCTTCAAAAGGTGAAATCCAATCCCCCTCCCCTTAGATTTGGGTGGTACAAAATGACTCCCTTTTAACAGAATGTAGTAGAAGTGAAGGTGTGTAGTAGAAGTAGGCATCTTCTGGATGTAGTCAGACTTTTCCGCACAGTCTTTGCATCTCTCCCCCTAGTCGTCCAGGATCTTCTTTAGCTCTTTAACTCGGAGCTTCTTCGGGTCCACTGTGCTCAGGTCAATCTGCTTGTAGTGTTAATAATTTAACTCACAGATCTGTGATTCAGATAAAAAAGACATCACCACTTCCTTCTTACTCCTTCTACTGGATTTCTTTATCTGGGGTACATCACTTCTATGTCTTGGGAACATCCACGCGCAGACCCATGACATGTCCCATGGTCTGCAGGACAACCATATGACTGAGGCACCTTGGAAACTGAAAATCTCAGTCCCAGTTGTCTTCTAGATGGTGCAGCCCAGCCAACACCTTGATTGAAACCTAATGAAATACCCAGATCCAGAACCACAAAGATGGGCCACTTCTGGATTTTGAACTCTCAACAACCATGTGATATAAGTTTGCGGATAATTTGTTACACAGAAAATTGTTTATAACTTTATTAAATTAACAAAGAGATAACAACATGAATCCTTTCTTAACTCTCAAAGTCTAATTGAAACCAGAATTCTTATTTCTTCTCAGATGTTAAAAGGATCCTACATCGTTGTGTCTCAACTCAGTTAACTCTTTAAATTATTTGGTATTTTTACTGTATATTTTTATTCTATATACTTCTAAATCTCACAGGATGATATTATTATTGTTCTTGCTGTTGTTGGTTGTTGTTGGTTTATGTAGTCAATATTTGTGAAGTCTCTCTCCTTTCCCCCCTGAAAATGCTTTACTTCACCTTTATTCTTTTTTTAAAAAAAACATTCTATAATTTTTATTCACATATTTTGTGGAGTTCACATATCTTTTTCTTACAGCAAACATAACACTCTAGGCCACAAGAAGCTGCAGTACTATTGTTTAATTAGCAACAAATTAATATTTTATATCTGGGTAACTGGACAAAAAATAGCCTGCTTCTTTGGATGTGGATGTTTAAAAGGTAGTATCACTGCAGCTTCTTAATGTGATTGCTATTTTACGGAGCTTATACACACGCACAAAATACAATCTTTGTCTATATTTATACAAATACAACAGTAGTTTGTGAAAACATTTTAAGTACATGATATACACGATAAGCCACTTGATTTCCCAATATCACAGAATAGCGATTTTAAATGCAATAAAAATATACAAAATTCAGCCTGGAATGCAGAGTTTTTCTTTTCTGTTTGGACTCAAAACGTTATCATTAGAACATTTTTAGAGTACGAGTCCAAACACTTCTTTCATCAGCTAAAAATACAATTTCAGCAGTCCTGCTTATGTTCAGGCATGATGCAATCCATTTACAAATGGATTCCCAGTTTTTGTTAAATTCAAAGGGCTGTTAGTAACATACAGCTTGTTCTTCACTCCACACCATATTATAAAGCCCACGTTTAGTTCTGAGTTACAGTCACCTTGCAGACAAAGCTGGGTTTGCTCTGGTAACATTTGCACGTCCAAGATTTCCTTTTGCAAGTGCACATGAATACATTGTTGTGGGTAGTGTAAAAGTCTTGTTAAAGACGAAGTCACAGTATAAGAATACATTGTACACCTTTATACCTAATGTAGTCCTTTTTTTCCTATGGATGAAAAAAAAATATGACTGAATGAGACAGAGAAGTTTGTAGTACCATGAAGAGTTATATCCCAAGTTATATTAACAGAATGATCCAACAGAATATTGAAGGAGTGCTTCTGAGAAGATACACATTCATTCTGGTTCATCTGTACCACTGAAGCTTATACAATGAAGTGTTTTATACATTAGCAATAGTTCTGTCATATCTAAGCTAGATAACTTATCAAAAGACACTGCCTTCCATCCTGAGGGCTGACAACATTGTAGAAGGGCCTGGGGGTGAGCGTGGTAAAGTCTGAGCTGACTTTACCATTGTGGGTGGTTTCACCTTTATTCTTAAAAGATATTTATGACAGCTACAGAATTCAAGGTTGTCAATTGTTTGCTTTTAGCACTTCAAGATATTTCATTTTACTTGGGCCTCTTTTTTTTTTCCTGTGAAGTCCGTTATCACTCTAATATTAGTTGCTTTGCAAGTAATAACTTTGTTTTTTGCCCTAAAATGTTTCTCTTTGGTTTTAGTTTTAAATAGTTTCACTATGATATGTTTGAGAATAGTTTTCTTTGCATTTATCCTAGTTGGGTTCTTATGTTTCCTTAGTCTTTGGATTTGCTTTGCCTCTGCTCACACTCTTTCTGCATCTTCATACTTATGTCCATATTTTATTTGTCTTATCTTCAAGATTGTTAATTCTCTTTTCAGTTGTGTTACCTATTGTTAACTTCATCCATTTAATTTTTAACTTCAATTATAATATTTTTATCCCAGGTCAAAATCTTATTTTAATTATCTGAAGGAGTCTTTGATTACTTTTTATTTAAGCAAACTTATGAATTTTTAGAGTAAGCCGTGTTGCTATGTCATTCAAAAACTTATATGCTGCCAGGAAGTCATCATTATATTTAATTTAAATTTTGAAGTTTTGTTTTTAACATTTAATTCCCTGAAAATTGTTTGTTTCCCTGGAATGATGTGAAGCAAATGACCCATTTCATTTTTTCCTATAGATAATTATATTTTACCACCACTTATTGTAAATCTGTCTCTCTGATCTGGCTTGCCGGGTCTGTTATGTTTTCTATACAGGTATCTGTTTCTGGGCTCACTCTTCTACTTCATTGATCTTTCAGTCTACGTCATTTCAGAAAAGCCAGTATCAATTTTCACGGACCCTGATATCTTATAGATAGAATCCCCACTCCTTACTGTTCTTTTTCAGAGGGTTTTTCTTATTCTTGGCCCTTTCTAAGTTCATACACATTTTAATATTTCTTTAAAACCATAGATCAATTTGGAGAGAATTTTACTCTACACTATTAAATTCTCCTTTCCATGAACATAGCATATATCTCCATTTTTTAAGATCTTCTCCCATGCTTTTGCAATATATTTCCATTTTTTGTCTTTGTAAAATAAATGTGAAATAAAAATTATTTTTCTCATTACAAAGTAAATACATGTAGACACATCTGCACCTAATATTTCTTCATTCTCTTTTGAAGAATTATCTTTTACTCCTCAGAAACTTTTTTATTTTGAGTGTGGGACATTATATTCCTCAATAGGCATTGGCGACTCTGGCCACAGTACAGAGAAATGGCTAAAGCATTTGTCTGTCTCATTCTAGATGAGTTCAAGGAGTAGTGTAAGGATTCATTCTACGGGGAAAAAAGCCTCATGCACTCAAAAGATAGTTTTTGTTGTTGTTTGGTTTTTGGTCTGTGTGTGTATAACTCTATCAAGCAATTCCTCATGTCAGGACATCAGCTTTAGCACGTGGAGGAAAAGCAGCATTGGCTACAGGCTTTCCTTAAATCATTATGTCAGCCTGAGTTCAGAGAGGGAGGGGTGGATGACTCCTTCCGCAGTGGCAGGTATTTTTACCTGTTTCTTTTCCATTAATCTTCACAAAAGCTTTGCTTTTGTGCTTTCCTGATATTAACCCCATGAACTTAATGCGGGCCTTTGCAGAATATGTTCCCAGTAAAGAGTAGGAGATTAATGTCCAAGACTGACTGGTATCATTGTTATTAATGCAGTTGATAATTTTTTTCATGTGTATGTATCATTTTTTAGGTGTTTTTGTTTGTAAAAATTAGAACTACTTAGAATTTTCTCAATTTATGGAGAATTTATATATTACAAGGTTAAAGGTTAGTATGGATTTTAATAATAGCAGTAAATATGAAGGAACTTGAAATGCTTTCGAGTGAAATTAGATTTTGAACCAAGAGAATAATTTGTGGGATCTAGGTAATTTTTTACATTATTCCTTGACAAGTATTATGTGTGCCTCTCTCAGTTTCTGTTTTTCATCATTGCTTCTGGTAGACACACCTCATCATACTTGGGTGATTATCTTTCTGTATCTTGTTTTAATCTGCAATTATTTCTCTCAATAGTTTAAACATATCATATGCCTATTAAGCAGTTGTACTTTCTCTTATATAAACTATGTGTTGGTAACCTTTGCCAGTTTTCGAGTCATTGTTTTTAACAAAATATTTTAAATTATCTTCCACCAAACTATAATGAAGTAGTTCCTTGTATCCCTTTAAAGATATGAATTTAGTGTTCTTGCTCTTCTTTCTTGAATTTTTAGTGGGAAGAATAGTCTATAATTTTCTGAACTGAAAATGTCCATTATTTATTTGTCCTTTTTATTCATTTTGTCAAAATGGTTTAAGAATTATTAACATATAACATCAGCATTTATGTTTCCATTGCATCTCACTTACCTACATTTTTAAGTATCTACAACATGTTTTCTAGGGATACTTTGTTAAAAAATTTGGAATTAAAAAAAAAAAACACTTTAGTCCCTATCATAAAAACTATGCATTCTAATAGTGGGTGTACTCCATGAAAAAATATAATTGCAATTAACAATTATAGTTGCTTTATTTCTGCAGGGTAGTTTTTTTTTTTTTTAATACCAACTTTTTCAATATCAAGATCTTTAAACAGCTTATTAGTGATTTGGAAAAACTCTTTCATATTTAATAGACAGTAAGTTTTTGGTTATATATTTACTGACTATTTATTACCCTTATAAATTATTAAAAAATTCCACTGGGGATAGCATGTTGGAAATTTTCTCCTCAAAATTCTCAACTGAGATCTATTTTATTTTGGGCCTGTGGTGTGAATTTCTCTTCTCCATGCTTCAACACCTTTCTAAATGTTTCAAAAATATTTTACATTTATTTTTTTGACTATCCAGTGCATTCTGAAACTCCAGATTTGCTTTTTTATGTGTTTTTTGTTTGTTTTATAGCTATTGCTTGCCTTCTTATGTCTCAAATATATTTCTTTTATTTTGCTTTTGATCATTGCCTTATTCTAATTCTCTTTTCTTTATTGGAACACTTATAATCATTCACAAGTTGGTTCCAGATAAATTACCTTCTATCTGTTACTGTGTCTCAATTTTTGATCTGATACACTTCCTGTGCATTCTAGAACCCTTTCTTAATTTTTTTTCTCATGCATTAGATTTAATTGCCCTCACTATTTGTTCCTGTTTTATACATGCCATGAAGATGTTATGCCCACAGAGATTATGGCTTTGTTGCATTATCTTCTTATCTCTGCTCTTTGCCTTCCCATGGTAGCCTTATATTTAGTAAAGGCAATTGTATCTTGAAGATTTTGTAAAAATCAATGTGTCATTTTCTAAAAATTTTCTATTTATAGGACAGCATGTCTCCTAGAAACTTCTCACCTTCAAGTTGTGTTTCAGTAATAGAACTCAGATTGCTGTTTGCCTTTCATTTTACCCATTGAGCATGAACCACAAGAGTATGACCTATATTTAATCCTGTCCATGTGTTTCAGGTAATGAAATATCCTGGCTTCTTCTAGTGGCTGATAATGCTCCATTATAGGATTCTCTTTTTAATAATCATTCCCAATGACTATGCTTTTTTTTTTTTTTAATTCAGAGGTTAGTGTTGAAAAACATCTATGTTCAAGTCCAATATACATTCTGAAGACAATTTCCACTATTTTCAATTCCTATTGTTTACATTTGAATTTGAAACTCCTCACATATTCTCACTATACTTTTGCTAATGTGGTTTCTTCTTTTTCAAGTTCTAACTACAAATCCATAGCCTTCAAAAACCAAACATGCTCTGATGATATATATGTATTATATATAATTCCCAGCTGGTGAATATATCTATATATATGGCTACTTTTTATGAGTGTATGCCTCTATTTTACCTTTTTTAACTTGTCTTATGGCTTAACAAGACTAAAGTCATCTTAGTTGCCACCACTTCTTTGCAAAACAGTCAAATAGTGATGGGAACATATTGATATTAGGCACTAAAAACGTACTTACTGAATAAGAGGATGAATGCCTTCCTCCATGAAATGCTAGATTGTGATAGCCTATGCTGAGCTTCTATGGTTTGAAAGCACATAAAATGCACTCATGCAAATTAAATATATTTTTAACGATGCTCCATAGAAAGCAAGTTCATGTCACTTGAGCAAAAATACAAAATGCTGTAAATCCTTGTCATAAAACTTGGCTAGTTATACGTATATTAATTTTATAATGATTTTCCCACTTTAAAATAGATGCATTAATGGACTGCCCAGCTCTATCTTATTTATTCATTTTTTTCTGTTGAAGTGGAGAACACTCATTTTAATGCTAGTAAACCTTGCAAACATGTATTATCCCATGAATTGTCAGTTAGAAAATTATGAAATTGAGACAGGTTTTTTTTGTCTTTTTCTTCTCAAATTTCAAGGTTACTTTTGGCATATTGATAAGAGGCCTTTTTTTTTAACATCCAAAATAATAAACACAGAGATTACTACTAATTATAACACCTTTTTGGGTCTCTTTGCCTTTTATTTTTGTTATCATAAGCTGAATATAATCTTGCCCACTTTTATTCTTTTGACACTTTGTCACTTGAAGCATATTTCAAAATGTAAATATTCCTTCTTGCCCTGGAAAAGTTGTACAATAAATACAACTATTTTGACCTTTTCAGTATTCTACATTTTGACTGGTTGTCTGTTCCAATCATAAATTTCTGGGGTGGTAAACAGGAAAAGTTGGGCATGGCAAGCGAATCAAATTACAGAATACTAAAAAGGTCACAGTAGGATGGTTTTAACTTCAAAGAACATAAGAAATAGGGAAAAATATTTATAGTATTTGAAAAAGGAGTAAATGTAATTTTATGTGTGTTTTTAACAAATAAGTAGTGAAAGCCAATGTTTACTACAATTTTTAAATTATATATGGACTACATTTGAAGAGCCAGTAAGCATATTCTTTCTGCAAATTTAATATAACTAATTCTAGGTTCCTTATAATTAATAATATATCAAATACTCTTAAGCAGGAAACCTTTATTGCATTACTACAGATAGTATTTAACAAATAACAACTGCATAATAGTGTGAATTTCCTTCTCTCCTTTCCATCCAAGATGGCATAAAATATTGACAAAAAAGCCCAGATGGAAGATGAACTTTACTTAATTTATTCTCACTCACTGAAATTTCCCACAATTGGGTGTATTTTTCCCCTTCCTACATGAGGCTCAGAGGACTGATCTTTTTATTGTGCTATTTCTTTCATTGATGGATAGCTTCTCAAATGTTAAATACATTTAAACAAAAATCAATTGTTCACATCAGAGAGGAAACTTTTTCAAAACACACACAGGGATTTTGGCTGAATGTCTCCAGTAATGTGACTTTAAAGCATTATACAGGTGTAAACTAATGTGTACATCTGTCTTGCAAGCTGTTATCTAGAGATGAAAACACTGCTTGTCTTTTAAAACTGTAGAAAAATGTGGTAAAATTTGGTGACTTTTTGTTTATTAAAAATGTTTCCTAAATTTTCACAGTCAAGTGAAAGATTCAGTTACTTAATTCTAATCAATTAGCTCTTAGCTCAGCACATTATCTCAGGGACACATGTTTATGGGGCCACCACAATCTCCAGTATTGTTTGTGCTCAAACCAAAGTTGGGGGGATGCTAGGCCCAGAAGTAAGCCTGTCACTTTTAGCTACAACCCCTTAGCCAGAACTAGTCAGTATACCTAATCACATATAAGGGGGCCAGAAAGTGAAATACTACTGTATGGATAGGACAAGGCTATAAATATTCTATTAGCTATGTTAATAACTACCTCAAGAAGCAATAAAAACTTGGAAAAATACAGTCTATAATTAAATATAGGTCCACTTTTTTAAAATCCCAAACAGTAGAGCCAGATGAGTTTTGAAATTCACTTTTATCTTCCTTTGGACTTTGGCAAAGTTATGTGGCACAAATAGCTGAAGGAGACATAGTAATTACAGCTGTTCCTCGACTTAGAATGCAGTAACATCCTGAAAATATTGTAAGTCGAAAGTGCATTTAATACACTTAACCTACCAAATATCCCATCTTAGCCTAGCCTCCATTAGACATGCTCAGAACACTTACATTAGCCAACAGCTGAGTAACATCATCTAACACAAAGCCTTTTTAAAATAATAAGTATTGAATATCTCATGTAATTTATTGAATACTGTACTCTAAGTGAAAAACAGAATGTTTGTCTGGGTACAGAGTGATTGTAAGTGTATCAGTTGTTTACCCTGCTGATTGTGGGGCTGACTGGAAGCTGTGGCTGCCTAGCATCAATGAGAGAGCATCATAGGGCATATTGCTAGCACAGAAAAAGATCAAAATTCAAAATTTGAAGTATAATTTCTACTGAATGCATAAAATTTTGTACCATCGTAAATGGAAAAATTGTAAGTCGAAGCATCGTAAGTCAGGAACTGTCTGTACTTACCTGAGTACAGCCTTCCCTGAGTGTGGCTTTGTAATTAATTCATAGATGCATACAGCTGGATTGAAATTACCTGAGCAGGGAGGGTACTGATTGCCCCCAAAGTGTAGCTTAAATTAACTTTGACATCTAGTATCACATCATGTGAAATGCCTGAAGTGCATCACAAATATAATAATAATTATTTGCACATGTGGCCTATATTATTTGGGAATCAATCCATCAGAAGTTAGAGAAGCAGGACTCAAGACAGTTTAAGCAAAACAGTTAATTTAATAAAATGATATTAACGTGGCTTGAGGAATTCAAGGACAGTAATGAGGTTGAGGCTCAGGAAAAACTAGAGCTAGGGAAACAAATATCATCAGAATTAACTGTCTTGTATTGTGGCTTGTCTTTGCAATTTTTTTTTTTTTTAATGTGCGTAGGCTTCATTTCCTTTTCTAGCCAGCATGATTTGATACACTTAAAAAAAAAAAAGTTTAAGTACACAAAGGCTTAGTTTCAAATCCAGTTTTTCTGAGTAAATGTCCTGAAGTAGATCCCTAAATCTAGACCATCAAGCCATGCTGTGAGGAAATGAGGTAAATTGGTGGTGTTATCCAGGTGGGTGGTGATTCACCCAGGATGACTAACTACATCACCAAGGATAGCCAACTGGAACAGAGTTACAAAGTTACTTGAGTACACTCACTGCAGTGAGTTTATAGAAGGTTTGGATCCCAGATTGGTATAGTAAATACTATATTACTCTGTTGTGTACATTTTCTACTGCTTCTCTAGACTACTTGTGCTCAGATGTTATCGTTAATGGCCATTATCTATGAGTTCCCAACACATATTAAGTAGTAAAAATATATTTATTGAATACATAGTAAAAATTTAAATATCCCTGACAACATATTGCAAGTATTTTCAAATGCTAGAAATTTATGGAATCTGTTTATTTCCACCTGAGTCACTTTATTCAGTGTTTAATATAAAAAATAAAACTCCCTCTGTAGTAGATGGTATCACTTGCTAAATTGAAATTTATTTTCTCCTACTTTTTAAAAGAATCTCTGTTTTGTTCAATTGGCCACTCTTACACTACAGAGACCTTGTGTATCATAGCAAGGTAAACTCATCCTCCAGTCCAGACAGTGTACACAATCGCACTTGTCTATAATTAAAGTAGAAACAGGCCAAGTTGAATCAGGACATAGAACAGGGTATCCCCGAGGTAAATATTACTAATTAAAGGTAGGTACATGTCTTATATTGGCCTGATACAAATGAAAAAAAAAAATCTTTCATCTTATTGCTACTGGAGGAGTCTCCTTTCTTTCACACTAGATATGAAAAAGAGCCAGCTGCCCTAGGTTCTGCTAATAGCCATCTTGCAAACATGAAAATGAGTCTGAGGCAGTGCTAGCATGATAAACAAGGTGAAACAGAGAATCATCAAGAGACAGAACCCAGATTTACCATATCTGGTACTTGTCTTTCTTTGGAACGTCCTGCTATATGTGATAATGTTTCAGTTTTTCTCCAAGTTTATTTGAAAAAGACTTTTTGTTCTTCATAGCTGAAGGCAGGCAAAATAGTGCATCATCCCTAATGTATTTTTGCCTTTGAGTTATTTTAAAAAATAAAATGGCCCAGAATACCTCAGTGTCTGAAAATAATGCATATTAGACTCTACTGTTATTTATTCTGCTTAGCTTAATTCGTAGTTGAATTGTTATTTGTTTTACCAACATCAGCTTTCAAAGTATGCTGTGTATTAATAGTGTAAAAAAATTAAGGACATATTTACTTTTTTTCAATCATGAAAGTTTACCTATTCAAATGTTAAATAATCCCTTATATTTTCAATATAACCAATCAGAATTTGTTTAATTAATCTTAGACTCAGATTACCATATGCATTTCAAAATAATTGATAGAGTTTTATGGAGCCTTATATCCAGATTTTTATTATGTCAGACATCTGTTCTCCCTACATTTCACTTTAATTGTCCACTCTTCTCTAAAAAAAATAATCATCTTTTAGGCTTTTATTTCCATTTCCAACATGATGCTCACAAGTGCATTTTATGACTTCTGTTTCTAAGAGATCTGACAGAGAAATAGACTATTTAGAGATTTTTTTTGTTTAATAAAAGTATGAAATAGTTAATAATAAAAAAGAAAATTACAAATTTAATTCAGAATTGTCATTAAAATTAGCTTTATACCCTTCCATTTACTGGTAGGCTAGAAGTGGGAACTGAAAGTTGTTTAACACAGTCTGTTTTCCAAATCATCTTTAAATATGCAGCAATGAAAACCTTTATCTTAAAAGATGTCTTTACACCCTCATATTGGAAGCAAAAGTTAACCAATGGCTATTTTAGAGATTAAACAAAGGAACCCTATAGGGCAATTCTAAAGGCTGTACAACATTGCAGGGAAGAATGGAAAGCTTTAAAAAGAGCATTAGGGCTTCCCTGGTGGTGCAGTGGTTGGGAGTCCGCCTGCCGATGCAGGGGACGGGGTTTCGTGCCCCGGGCCGGGAGGATCCCGCATGTCGCGTGGCGGCTGGGCCCGTGGGCCATGGCCGCTGAGCCTGCGCGTCCGGAGCCTGTGCTCCGCAGCGGGAGGGGCCGCAGCAGTGAGAGGCCCGCGTACCGATAAAAAAAAGAAAAAAAAAATGTCGGAGGATAGCCAAGATCCTGAGGTGTATGTGCCCATGAGGGCAGACCTTGAGTATCTCAGGTGAATCAAGCAACACTTGCCCTTCTTCAAGATATAGAACTTATATAATTATTGTAAAAGGGACTTATAACTGTATTTTAAAACAGTGACTTAATCCAAGTATAAAATAATAAAATAATTGCTATAATATTTTTTCCAAAGGAAGACTCATATATAACAAGAAAATCATTTTTAAAAGTGTTTAAGCAGTGTATGGGTAATATTAGCTAAATTTAAGCCTTCTAACATAACTGGATACATTAGATAATCTGACGTGAACTTTTATTTTATGTTTTCTTCTTCTAGATTTATTGAGATATAATTGACATATAGCTCTGTGTATGTTTAAGGTGTACAGTATAGTGGTTTAACATACATCAGGAAATGATTACCACAATAAGTTTAATGAACATCCATCATCTCATTAGATACAAAATAAAAGGAAAAATTATATTTTCCTTGCGATGAGAACTCTTAGGACTTTGTTTTTTAATTAATTTTTATTGTAGTATAGTTGCTTTACAATGTTGTGTTAGTTTCTGCTGTACAGCAAAGTGAGTCAGCTATACATATACATATATGCCCTCTTTTTTGGATTTCCTTCCCATTAAGGTCACCACAGAGGACTGAGTAGAGTTCCCTGTGCTAAACAGTAGGTTCTCATTAGTTGTCTGTTTTATACATAGTAGTGTATATATGTCAATCCCAATCTCCCAATTCATACCCCTCCTCCCTCCTTGGTATCCATATGTTTGTTCTCTACATCCGTGTCTCTATTTCTGCTTTGCAAATAAGTTCATCTGTACCATTATAGATTCCACATATATGTGTTAATATACGATATTTGTTTTTCTCTTTCTGTCTTACTTCACTCTGAGTCTCTAGGTCCATCCACGTCTCTGCAAATGACCCAATTTCATTCCTTCTTATGGCTAAGTAATATTCCATTGTATATATGTACCACATCTTCTTTATCCATTTCTTTGTTGATAGACATTTAAGTTGCTTCCACGTCCTGACTATTGTGAATAGTGCTTCAATGAACACTGGGGTGCATGTATCTTTTTCAATTATGTTTTCCTCTGGTTATGTGTCCAGGAGTGAGATTGCTGGGTCATATGGTAGTTCTATTTTTAGTTTTTTAAGGAACCTCCATACTGTCCTCCATAGAGGCTGTATTAATTTATAGTCCCACCAACAGTGTAGAGGGTTCCTTTTTCTCCACACCCCCTCCAGCATTTACTATTTGTAGATTTTTTGATGATAGCCATTCTGACCAGTGTGAGGTGAAACCTCATTGTAGTTTTGATTTGCAATTGTCCAATAATTAATGATGTTGGGCATCTTTTCATGAGTTTGTTGGCCATCTGTTTGCCTTCTTTGGAGAAATGTCTATTTAGGTCTTCTGCCCAGTTTTTGATTGGGTTGCTTATTTTTTTGATATTGAGCTGCATGAGCTGTTTGTATATTTTGGAGACTAATCCTCTGTCAGTTGCTTCATCTGCAAATATTT
>NC_041232.1:43278391-43289457 GCF_002837175.3 Physeter macrocephalus
CATGTAGCTGTCCAGTTTTCCCAGCACCAGTTATTGAAGAGGCTGTCTTTTCTCCATTGTATATTCTTGCCTCCTTTGTCATAGATTAGGTGAACATAGGTGCATGGGCTTATCTCTGGGCTTTCTACTCTGTTCCATTGATCCATGTTTCTGTTTTTGTTTCAGTACCATACTGTCTTGATTACTGTAGCTTTGTAGTATAGTCTGAAGTTTCTCAAGATTACTTTGGCTATTTGGGGTCTTTTGTGTTTCCGGGCAAATTGTAAAATTTTTTGTTCTGATTCTGTGAAAAATGCCATTGGTAATTTGATAGGGATTGCATTGAATCTGTAGATTGCTTTGGGTAGTATAGTCATTTTCACAATATTGATTCTTCCAATCCAAGAACATCGTATATCTCTCCATCTGTTTGTGTCGTCTTTGATTTCTTTCATCAGTAGCTTACGATTTTCTCAGTACAGGTCTTTTGCCCCCTTAAATAGGTTTATTCTTAGGTATTTTATTGTTTTTGTTGAAATGGTAAATGGGATTGTTTCCTTAATTTCTCTTTCTGATGTTTCATTGTTAGTGTACAGGAATGCAAGAGATTTCTATTAATTTTGTATCCTGCGACTTTACTAAATTCATTGATCAGCTCTAGTAGTTTTCTGGTGGCATGTTTAGGAATTTCTGTGTATAGTATCATGTCATCTGCAAACAGTGACTGTTTTACTTCTTCTTTTCTGATCTGGATTCCCTTTATTTCTTTTTTTTCTCTGACTGCTGTGGCTAAAACTTACAAAACTATGTTGAATTATAATGATGATAGTGGACATCCTTGTCTTGTTCCTCATCTTAGAGGAAATGCTTTCAGTTTTTCACCATTGACAATGATGTTTGCTGCTGGGTTTGTCATATATGGCTTTTATTATGTTGAGGTAATTTCCCTGTTTATGCACTTTCTGGAGAGTTTTTCTCATAAATGGGTGTTGAATTTGGTCAAAAGCTTTTTCTGTGTTTACTGAGATGATCGTATCATTTTTACTCTTCAATTTGTTGATTTGGTATATCACATTGATTGATTTGTGTATATTGAAAAATGTTGCATCGCTGGGATAAATCCCAGTTTTCATGGTGTATGATTCCTTAATGTGTTGGTGGATTCTGTTTGCTAGTATTTTGCTGAGGATTTTTGCATCTATGTTCATCAGTGATATTGGTCTATAATTTTCTTATTTTGTTGTATCTTTGTCTGGTTTTGGTATCAGGGTGATGGTGACCTCTTGAATGTGCTTGAGAATGTTCTTCTCTCTGCAATTTTTGGAAGAGTTTGAGACAGATATGTGTAAGCTCTTCTCTAAATGTCTGATAGAATTCACCTGTGAAGCCATCTAGTCCTGGAGTTTTGCTTGTTGGAAGATTTTTAATCACAGTTTCAATTTCATTACTTGTGATTGGTCTGTTCATAGTTTCTGTTTCTTCCTGGTTCAGTCTTGGAAACTTGTACCTTTCTAGATATGTGTCCCTTTCTTCCAGGTTGTCCATTTTATTGGCATACAGTTGCTTGCAGTAGTCTCTTACGATCCTTTGTATTTCTGCAGTGTCAGTTGGAACTTCTCGTTTTTCATTTCTAATTTTATTGATTTGAGTCCTCTCCCTTTTTTCCTTGATGAGTCTGGCTAAAAGTTTATCAGTTTTATCTTCTCAAATAACCAGCTTTTAGTTTCATTGATCTTTGCTATTGTTTTCTTCATTTCTATATCATTTATTTCTGCTCTGATCTTTATGATTTCTTTCCTTCTACTAACTTTGGGTTTTGTTTGTTCTTCTTTCTCTAGTTGCTTTAGGTGTAAGGCTAGGTTATTTATTTGAGATTTGTCTTGTTTCTTGAGGTGGGATTGTATTAGTGTAAACTTTCCTCTTAGAACTGCTTTTGCTGCATCCCATAGGTTTTGGGTCATTGTGTTTTCATTGTCATTTGTTTCTACGTTTTTGAGTCCCTCTTTGATTTCTTCAGTGATCCATTGGTTATTTAATAGCTTATTGTTAGCCTCCATGTGTTTGTGTTTTTCACAGATTTTTCCCTGTAGTTGATTTCTAATCTCACAGCATTATGCTTGGAAAAGATGCTTGATACGATTTCAATTTTCTTAAACTTACCGAGGCTTGATTTGTGACCCAAGATGTGATCTATCCTGGAGAATATTCCGTGTGCACTTGAGAAGAGTGTATTCTGCTGCTTTCAGATGGAATGTTTTATAAATATCAATTAAGTCTGTCTGGTCTAATGTGTCATTTAGGGCTTCTGTTTCCTTATTATTTTTCTGTCCGGATGATTTGTCCATTGGAGGACTTACTTTCTTAACAACTTTTACATATAACATACAGCAGTTTTAATTATATTAATCATACTGTACATTATATACCTCATACCTGTCTTATAACTGGAAGTTTGTACCTTTTGATCACCTTTGTGACCATACAAAGATATTACATTATTATTGACTATGTTCCCCATGCTATACATTTGATCTTTGTGACTCATTTATTTTAAAACTGGAAGTTTGTACCCCTAATTTCCCTAACCTGTTTCATTCATCCTCCCATACCCTCTGGCAACCACCAGTTTGTCCTCTGTATGTAAACTCTGTTTCTGTTATGTTTGTATATTTGTTTTGCTTTTTAGATTCCATATATAAGTGAAATCAGATTTGTTTTTCTCTGTCTGACTTATTTCACTTAGCATAATACCCATTAGGTCCATCCATGTAATCTCAAATGGCAAGATTTCATTCTTTTTATGGCTGAATAAAATATTCCATTGTGTGTGTATATATATATATATCATGTCTTCTTTATCCATTCATCTATTCATAGGCACTTAGGTTGCTTCCATATCTTGCCTATTGTGAATAAAGCTGCAGTGAACATAGGAGTGCATATATATTTTCAAATTAGTGTTTTTGTTTCCTTTGTAAAAGATATTTTTATGTTTCAAATTAACTGAAACAAAGTCATATCATTATGTGTAAATTTTAGATAATCACTTTAACTCTTTACTCTCATATTAAGATATGACCTAAATGCTTATACTTCATTTATTTTCCACAGAAATACTACTTTAAAATATTATTTAAATGATTACTATTATATGTTGTTTTGTGCCATGGTGCATTTTCCAGACAAAGTACTTATACTTTCATAGTAAAGATAACCCCACACTCTATATTTATTGTGCAATACATTCTCCATACTTAACCAGGTGGGAGAAAAAATAAAATGGGTACCAATGAAATTGCACTGGTATCATCACTCCTTTGAAACAATGGACTTTTTACCTTACCACTTAACAAATAAGTTGACCGCAAGTTTATCAGACAAGAATGTTGTTCCCAAGTTATTTTTTCTACTCAAATATCCATCAAAATCCCGTTGTATTAAGTTGTCTGGAAATATATGCTGAGTTGCTCCTTTAGGACAAGAGTTAGGTATTCAGAAGAGAAAACAATATAATAGAGTGCATATATGCTTGCCAAATATAGACAAATAATAATGTAAAATCTGATACATTTTCAGTTTTATCATCTTTCAGATCCATGTGATATGGCTTATAAAAAAAATGCTGAGCTTTTCTCTCTTTGTTCCAGCTATTTAGCAACCTGGTTCTATTATCAAGGAAAAATTAATTTATGAAAAACAAATAAGCTTGGGGTAAGCATAATTAATTTTATCCCATTAAGCTAAGATTTATTTGATCCTAATTAAGGTATAGTCACTAGCTGAACTCCTCACTTCTTGAAACTTTTCCATATCCAGAATCAAGAACTTTGAGTTTCCCTTCTTTGATAAGAAAAGGCTTTATACGGCCTTACCCTATTGTATTTGCTCTGCATCATTATATTTAATTTCTCTTTCTACTCTCCCCTTTAAATTTTTAAAGATCCTCCATCACTTTATATTACTCATCAATTTACTGTTAGATTATTCTTTCTAGTGAAAAATCTATATTTATCCCACTGTTTGTTTTCCTTTGATTTGTTTGACTTTTGCGTATTGAAATATATTTGACATAATGTGTAATTTTAGGTGTACAACATGTTGACTTGCTACATTTATATATTCTAATATAATTGGCATTTCTATCGCATCACATAATTTTCATTTCTTTTTGTGGTTAGAATAACTACGATCTAGTCTTTTTTTTTTTTTTTTGAAATTTTGGCGTATTTGACTGAAAATCTTAGTTGAAATGCACATAGGAGTTAATGGAAGCTGAAGTTTTTGCTTATTAGTTTGGTGGCAACTATGCTGAAAGAGCTGCACATGGACTTGTGTGTATTTTACTGATGCCTTTCAAATACTTATCATAGTTCTTGGCACATAATAAGCACTCAATAAATATTCACTGATCAAATGATGGCATGAAAAAAATGACTGTGTGAATGAAAATGCATAAACATGTAAAGTGTCTGGATATTTGCAAGGTGTGATTAGTGATTTTTTCTTTTCTACAGTTCTATCTGGCAGTACATTTTTTGTATATTTTAGTGCAGCATAATAGTGGCAACTTTCAGTAAAGGTCACATTGAAACTACCACCGATGACATTTTATCTCACAAAAAGAAAAATAGAAAGGATTTCATTATAAAAGTAATCTCTATAGGTTAAAATTTGTTGCATGAATCTTAAAATTATGTCACAATGACATTTAGCACATGGATATAGTAGTCGGAATTATGAAGGGATTTATCTTCTAAATTGAAAAATACTTTTTTCCTGGCTATGTGTCTACACTGCATGCATTCCTGGATCTATATTAAACAGGCAAGTTGGCTTCTCATTTAAATGACTTTTAAACAATTTTTTAGATTTTATTTTATTTCTATTGAAGTATAGTTGATTCACAATGTTTCAGGTGTACAGAAAAGTGATTCAGTTATACATGCATATATATAAATATAAATATATATGTGTATATATAAACATATATATATTCTTTTTCAGGTTCTTTTCCATTATAGGTTACTACAAGATACTGAATATAGTTCACTGTGCTATACAATAGGTCTTTGTTGTTTTAAATGACTCTTTTATTAAGAATGCATGCCATGCCCACAGCCCACTTCTCACATATTCTTTTATGACTACATTGTCATGCACATCATCACGTAGGTTGCTACCTGAAACTTCTCTGCTGGCCACAGCTGACTAAATAGCATTAGCTATGTGACTAAAAGTTAGCCAGTCTATAGGTTAACCATCAACTTATATATTGGTATGGCACAATAGCTCTCTCCAACATAAGTTCCCTATGATAGTGACTAAGCAACTTATCCCATGATTTCTTCATCATGATAGATTAAATCATTTTATGAAAGCTAATCACCCCAGCATCTCACGGGTATAAAATAACAACAAAGAATTTCTTGCTAATGATCCATATACATCGTGGTTGACTACAGATTTCCTCCGTGTCTTATTCAGTTAGGGAGATAGATTGATAGAGAAGCTTCTGTTTGCACATTGGCCAGTCCCTTGGCAGAAGAAAAAAATACATGTTGAGTAACCTCCTTACTTAAAGCTGCATTGATTTGAATTTGTGGTGTGGAGAATTCCTGATGTGAGGAAGGCAGCTGGTGTCTTGCTGGAGCCAAGAAACTCGGTGGTGGTATTATCCCCATTTTATGAATGAGGAGCCTGAAGCTTAGACAGACGATGTGGCTTATAGGGTCTTGGTGCTCTGGCTGCATGTCAGAGAGGTAGGAGAGCCAAGTTCAGGACATTCCTCCACCAGCAACCTCCCGGCCCTACATACTATCAAATGGCAAAAGCTCTCCCAGACATCTCCATTTCAATGCTAAGACCCAGCTCCACTCAACGACCACAAGCTACAGTACTGGACACCCTACACCAAACAGCTAGTAAAACAGGAGCACAACCCCACCCATTAGCAGAGAGGCTGACTAAAATCATAATAAGTTCACAGACACCCCAAAACACACCACTGGACGTGGTCCTGAACACCAGAAAGACAAGATCCAGCCTCATCCAGCAGAACACACAAACCAGTCCCCTCCACCAGGAAGCCTGTACAACCCACTGAACCAACCTCACCCACTGGGGGCAGACAACAAAAACAACGGTAACTACAAACCTGCAGCCTGTGAAAAGGAGACCCCAAACACAGTAAGTTAAGTAAAACAAGAAGACAGAAACATACACATGCCAAACACCTAGCAAGACAGGAACACAATTCCACCCATTAATAGAGAGGCTGCCTGAAATCATAAGTTCACAGACACCCCAAAACACACAAAGGGACATGGTCCTGAACACCAGAAAGACAAGATCCAGCCTCATCCAGCAGAACACACAAACCAGTCCCCTCCACCAGGAAGCCTGTACAACCCACTGAACCAACCTCACCCACTGGGGGCAGACAACAAAAACAACGGTAACTACAAACCTGCAGCCTGTGAAAAGGAGACCCCAAACACAGTAAGTTAAGTAAAACAAGAAGACAGAAACATACACAGCAGATGAAGGAGCAAAGTAAAAACCCAGCAGACCAAACAAATGAAGAGGAAATAGGCAGTCTACCTGAAAAAGAATTCAGGGTAATGATAGTGAAGATGATATAAAATCTTGGAAATAGAATGGAGAAAAGACAAGAAATGTTTAACAAGCACCTAGAAGAACTCAGGAGCAAACAAACAATGATGAACAACACAATAAGTGAAATTAAAAACTCTCTAGAAGTAATTGATAGCAGAATAACTGAGGCCAAAGAACGGATAAGTGCCTGGAAGATAAAATAGTGGAAATAATTACCACAGAGCAGAATAAAGGAAAAACAATGAAAAGAATTGAGGACAGTCTCAGAGACCTCTGGGACATCATTAAATGAACCTACATTTAAATTATAGGGTCCCAGAAGAAGAAGAGGAAAAGAAACGGACTGAGAAAATATTTGAAGAGATTATAGTTGAAAACTCCCCTAACATGGGAAAGGAAGTAGTCAATCAAGTCAAGGAAGCACAGAGAGTCCCAATACAGGATAAATCCAAGGAGAAACATGCCAAGACACATATTAATCAAATATCAAAAATTAAATACAAAGAAAGAACATTAAAAGCAGCAAGGGAAAAACAACAAATAACATACAAGGGAATCCCCATAAGGTTAACAGCTGATTTTTCAGCAGAAACTCTGCAAGCCAGAAGGGAGTGGCAGGACATATTTAAAGTGATGAAAGGGGAAAACCTACAACCAAGATTACACTACCCAGCAAGGATCTCATTCAGATTTGATGGAGAAATTGAAACCTTTACAGACAAGCAAAGGCTAAAATAATTCAGCACCACGAAACCAGCTTTACAACAAATGCTAAAGGAACTTCTGTAGGCGGGAAACACAAGAGAAGGATAAAACCTACAATAACAAACCTAAAACAATTAAGAAAATGGTAATAAGAACATACATATCGATAACTACCTTAAATGTAAATGGATTAAATGCTCCAGCCAAAAGACATAGGCTGGCTGAATGGATACAAAAACAAGACCCATATATCTCCTGTCTACAAGAGACCCACTTCACACCCAGGGACACATGCAGACTGAAGTGAGGGGATGGAAAAAGATAGTCCATGCAAATGGAAATCAAAGAAAGCTGGAGTAACAATTCTCATATCAGACAATATAGACTTTAAAATCAAGACTATTACAAAAGACGACAAAAGACACTACATAATGATCAAGGGATCAATCCAAGAAGATGTAACAATTGTAAATATTTATGCACCCAACATAGGAGCACCTCAATACATAAGGCAAATGCTAACAGCCATAAAAGGGGAAATCAACAGTAACACAGTCATAGTAGGGGACTTTAACACCCCACTTTCACCAATGGACAGATCATCCAAAATGAAAATAAGGAAATACAAGCTTGAAATGACACATTAAACAAGATGGATTTAATTGATATTTATAGAACATTTCATCCAAAATAACAGAATACACTTTCTTCTCAAGTGCTCATGGAACATTCTCCAGGATAGATCATACCTTGGGTCACAAATCAAGCCTGGTAAATTTAAGAAAATTGAAATCATATCAAGGATCTGTTCCAACCACAACACTATGAAGCTTGATATCAAGTACAGGAAAAAAAAATCTGTAAAAAATACAAACACATGGAGACAAAACAATAGACTACTAAATAACCAAGAGATCACTGAAGAAATCAAAGAGGAAGTCAAAAAGTACGGAGAAATAAAATACCAATGAAAACACGACGACCCAAAACCTATGGGATGCAGGAAAAGCATTTCTAAGAGGGAAGTTATAGCAATATAATCCGACCTTGAGAAAAAAGAAACATCTCAAAAAGACAAACTAACATGACACCTAAAGCAAATTAGAGAAGGAAAAACAAAAAAACCCCAAAGTTAGCCGAAGGAAAGAAATCATAAAGATCAGATCAGAAATAAATGAAAAGAAATGAAGGAAACAATAACAAAGATCAATAAAACTAAAAGCTAGTTCTTTGAGAAGATAAACCAAATTGATAAACCATTAGCCATACTCATGAAGAAAAAATGGGAGAAGACTCAAATCAACAGAATTAGAAAAATCAATAGAATTAGAAATGAAAAAGGAGAAGTAACAAGGGACACTGCAGAAATACAAAGGAGCCTGCGAGATTACTACAAGCAGCTCTATGCCAATAAAATGGACGACCTGGAAGAAATGGACAAATTCTTAGAAAAGCACAACCTTCCAAGACTGAATTCGGAAGAGATAGAAAATGTAAACAGACCAATCACAAGCACTGAAATTGAAACTGTGATTAAAAATCTTCCAACAAGCAAAACCCCAGGACCAGATGGCTTCACAGGCAAACTCTATCAAACATTTAGAGAAGAGCTAACACCTATCCTTCTCAAACTCTTCCCAAATATAGCAGAGGGAGAGCACTCCCAAACTCATTCTACAAGGCCACCATCACCCTGATACCAGAGACAAAGGTGTCATAAAAAAAGAACACTGCAGGCCAATATCACTGATGAATATAGATGCAAAAACATTCAACAAAATACTAGCAAACAGAATCCAAGCACACATTTAAAGGATCATACACATGATCAAGTGGGGTTTATCCCAATAATGCAAGGATTCTTCAATATATGCAAATCAATCAATGTAATACACCATATTAACAAATTGAAGAATAAAAACAATATGATCATCTCAAGAGATGCAGAAAAAGCTTTTGACAAAATTCATACCCATTTATGACAAAAAACCCATTTATGACAAAAAACAGAAAGTAGGCATAGAGGGAACTTACCTCAACATAATGAAGGCCATATATGAAAAACCCACAGCCAACATCATCCTCAATGGTGAAAGCTGAGCCTGCGTGTCTGGAGCCTGTGCTCCGCAACGGAAGAGGCCACAACAGAGGGAGGCCTGCATACCACAAAAAAAAAAAAAAAAAAAAAAAAAGAAGGTTGCTCACTCTCACAAATATTATTCAATATAGTTTTGTAAGTTTTAGCCACAGCAATCAGAGCCAAAAAAGAAATAAAAGGAATCCAGATCAGAAAAGAAGAAGTAAAATTGTCACTGTTTGCAGATGACATGATACTATACATAGAGAATCCTAAAGAGGCTACCAGAGAACTACTAGAGCTAATCAATGAATTTGGTAAAGTAGCAGGATACAAAATTAATGCACAGAAATCTCTTGCATTCCTATACACTAATGATGAAAAATCTGAAAGAGAAATTAAGGAAACACTCCCATTTACCATTGCAACAAAAAGAATAAAATACCTTGGAATAAAACTACCTAAGGAGACAAAATCCTGTATGAAGAAAAGTATAAGACACTGATGAAAGAAATTAAAGATGATACAAACAGATGGAGAGATATACGATGTTCTTGGATTGGAATAATCAACATTGTGAAAATGACTATACTACCCAAAGCAATCTACAGATTCAATGCAATCCCTATCAAACTAGCAATGGCATTTTTCACAGAACTAGAACAAAAAAATTCACAATTTGTATGGAAACACAAAAGGCCCCAAAGCCAAAGCAATATTGTGAAAGAAAAATGGAGCTGGAGGAATCAGGCACCCTGACTTCAGACTATACTACAAAGCTAACATAATAAAGTCAGTATGGTACTGGTACAAAAACAGAAATATAGATCAATGGAACAGAATAGAAAGCCCAGAGATAAGCCCATGTACGTATGGTCACCTAATGTATGACAAAGGAGGCAAGAATATACAATGGAGAAAAGACAGCCTGTTCAATAAGTGGTGCTGGGAAAGCTGGACAGCTACATGTAAAAGGATGAAATTAGAACACTCCCTAACACCATACACAAAAATAGACTCCAAATGGATTAAAGACCTAAATATAAGACCAGACACTCCAAAGCTCTTAGAGGAAAACATAGGTAGAACACTCTATGACATAAATCACAGCAAGATCGTTTTTGATCCACCTCCTAGAGAAATGGAAATAAAAGCAAAAATAAACAAATGGGACCTAATGAAACTTCAAAGCTTTTGCACAGCAAAGGTAACCATAAATAAGACTAAAAGACAACCCTCAGAATGGGAGAAAATATTTGCAAATGGAGCAACTGACAAACGAGTTATCTGCAAAATATACAAACAGCTCATGCAGCTCAATATCAAGAAAACACAAAACCCAATCCAAAAATGGGCAGAAGACCTAAATAGACATTTCTCCAAAGAAGATATACAGATTGCCAACAAACACATGAAAGGATGCTCAACATCACTAATCATTAGAGAAATGCAAATCAAAAATACAGTGAGGTATCACCTCACACCAGTCAGAATGGCCATCATCAAAAAATCTACAAACAATAAATGCTGGAGAGGGTGTGGAGAAAAGGGAACCCTCTTGCACTGTTGGTGGGAATGTAAATTGATACAAACACTATGGAGAACAGTATGGACATGGAAGCAACCTGTGTTCAATGACAGATGAATGGGTAAAGAAGATGTGGCACATATATACAATGGAATATTACTC
>NC_041232.1:43289603-43300598 GCF_002837175.3 Physeter macrocephalus
TGCAGCTCTATTTACAATAGCCAGGACATGGAAGCAACCTAAGTGACCAATGATAGATGAATGGATAAAGAAGATGTGGCACATATATGTAATGGAATATTACTCAGCTATAAATATAAACGAAATTGAGTTATTTGTAGTGAGGGGAATGGACCTAGAGACTGTCATACAGAATGAAGTAAGTCAGAAAGAGAAAAACAAATACTGTATGCTAACACATATATATAGAATCTAAAAAAAAAAAAAAAGGTTCTGAAGAACCTAGTGGCAGGGAATAAAGACGCAGATGTAGGGAATGGACTTGAGCACACAGGGAGGGGGAAGCGTAAGCTGGGACAAAGTGAGTATACATATATACATATATATGTATACATATATGTATATATGTATACATATATACACTACCAAATGTAAAGTAGATAGCCTGTGGGAATCAGCCACATAGCACAGGGAGATCTGCTCCGTGCTCTGTGTCCACCTAGAGGGGTGGGATAGGGACGGTGGAAGGGAGACCAAAAGGGAGGAGATATGGGGTTCTATGTATATGTATAGCTGATTTACTTTGTTATAAAGCAGAAACCAACACACCATTGTAAAGCAATTATACTCCAATAAAGATGTTAAAAAGTAAAATCTGTTATGATTTATGCATATATATACATGCACACCTGTATTTGAGAGAGAGAAAGAATATAGATATATGTTGGAAGGGATGGGGGCACTGACTCAATAGAGCTATTTTTATTTTATATTTACATCAGTTTTTTAGCTTTCTTATAAGGATTATTTCAACTGAATAATTGCTGCTCTAGAGATTATGAATAACTTGTTTTTGTGTTTAGCCATGTAACCCAGTCAGGAATCCTGGAGCCCATGAACACTTCATGATTAAAATTAAAATGATAGAAGCATATTTTTATTATTAAAAACGTATTCATTAAAGAGAATATCCAATGTACCTATAATCAAAAATCAGTGATATACTGCGTGTATATACTGCAGTGTATACTGCGTGTAGCCCCTTCATGTGGGGCTAGGACACTGGCTTTTAAAACCAAAAATTATTATATTGCATTTTATTGGAATTCATCAGAACTTGGAGACTTGAATTTATTTTAAAATGCTAGGTGCTCTCTTGCTGAAAAGGGTGCTTAATTTAATTACTCAACTTCCAAAAATAGTGGAAATATTTTATTGAATTTTACTGGAGTTTGAAATTCTCATCTTGATGACTGCTTGTAGAAACCACATCTTATTATTTTTATATGCATCATTCTTCCAACAACAGAATACGCCAAGCACTCTTCCTCTCTTCCTGTTGCCTGTCAAATAGTTTCCCAGTTGTTTTGATAAATTTAATTCCAGAAGTTGCAGATTGATGTCTGCAGAAGTTTCTAAGTGAACAATTACCAAATTTACATGAAGGATTCTGTGGGAGTAGCAAAAACATGTTGAGTAAAACAAGTTATTAAAATGTTGTTCACTATTATGTCAAAATCACGTGCTCAACTCAGTCTCAGATCTGTTTTCTCCAAGATGTATGTGTAAGAAGCACATGTACATTTATCTGCTTTCCGTGTCTGTGCTGACAAAGATTTGGAATTCAAAACTAACAATTGGAATCATGGCTCTGATTTATAACTATAAATGACTCCTGATGCTTTTGGCATTGAAATTGTTACCTAGAACTTTGTCACTTAAAAGGTATTTTATTTAGACTAATTCTAAGAATAGAAACAATTCGATCATTTCTGTGACAGAGTTGACTCTAAAACACAAGATGTTATTTCTCCCAACTCAACTCTAAGAATGGAATGTATGAGAGCAGAAAGGACAGACTATGTGATTCTATGTGCCACCTGAATGTCTCTGAAAATGGGAATGGTGCAATTAAAAGAGATCCCTCAGGCTTCTGCTCATTTGGATTGAATGTCCTTTGGGTCTCTGACTTTAGTCATCTTATTGGACAATTCAGATCACAAATTATTTTTATCTCAACTGAAAATATAGTCACTATAAGAAGACCCATTCCTCTGAGTTTAATTTGATACTTTATTTCAAAACAACAAAATAAATACAACTTCAAAAGACAATGACTAAAGATGACAAATATTTTCTACATTGTCACATATAATCACCTAGTTTCTCACACAGATTTTTATTTTCCTGTGGACTGTGCCAACAGATGTTAACGTGGTATAAATGAGCAGGTCAATTTTCTCACACCTATGTTGACAAGTGTTAAAGAATTCAGCTTATGAGGGATATGCTATCTGACCATTACCTGTCTTCCTCTTTCATATCAAGTTATTTTGTTGTCCATACAGTGTTTGGTGTCCTATCATAAGGTAGCATATGGCATATAATGCAAAAGCCAGAAATACTATTTTATCCACACCAGCTCTGAAACAACACTTTCTGTCCTCTTTTTGAATGACTAGCGGACCAATGAACCTCTTCTGCTCAATAGCAGAGGGGAAGGAGGCAGGAGGCATCTGTTCTCCAGGTGTAGAGTTCTTGTCTATTTTGATTTATCAGAAGAAATTATTTTTTTTGTTGCATTAGTACTTTATTTTTACTTGCAGGAATCTTTCTAGAAATGAGGCATAATTAAAGCTGTTAAAATATAACCATTACAGTGTACATCACATCTTAATTCACAGCATATATTTAAGTTGATTTTAGCAAATTGAATGTGTTACATACCTGAGTGACCCTCATCAAGTGGCATCACAAGGTGATCATTCCATGGAATTGTTTTCTGTGGTAACTGGGACAGGATTTGAACTGCATTTCCATGACAGATCTTAAGAAAATAAACTCATCAGTATTCAAAAATGCATATTCCAGTGTCACAGCACTCTTATTATTCCTGTGTATATTAATTCAAGGCAGTTTGAAAACCAGGTGGCTGTGAGACAACATAGATACCATTCCAGGTTGGCATAGTACACTACACACTGCAGAATGTGAAGAAATAATGCAATATTTTTTTCCTGTGGACTTCAGTGTTTATGGAATACAATTGTTTATCACAAGATGCATAGGTGTTTCTGTACTGTTGTGTTGATCTTAGAATATTACAAACAGTACTATCTTTGGATCTATGACTACATTATATTTTTAATAAAATCCATTATGAGCTATTTTGGATGCATACAGTAAAATTTACTAGGCAAAATGTGAGCAGTTTTAGCTTTTGTAACATATGTGTTTGCTCTCCGGAAAGAGTGAACCAAATTTGAGTGTCATCAGTAATCTTGGCAGTGTTGGTTTTTATCACTTTCGTTTACTTTAGCTACTTTAATGCATTTTCAAATCATGCTAGAGAAGTCTTTTAATTGCTTTTCTATTAAGTGTTACTAAATCTATACATTTCTTTAATTTAAAATTTGTAATTTGTGACATAATATCTAGCCATTTCTTTATCTTTCCTCCCCTATGAAATATTTATGTAAACTTAACTCCTTTCTTTTAGAAAACAGAATTTACTCAGATTGTACAATTCTGTGGGCACAAATAGAAACAGTAAATCAATTAATAATACATATTATATTGTCTTGTCTTATTTAAGTGCATATTAAATGATGTCACTTGGGGCTTCCCTGGTGGCGCAGTGGTTGCGCGTCCGCCTGCCGATGCAGGGGACGCGGGTTTGTGCCCCGGTCCGGGAGGATCCCACATGCCGCGGAGCGGCTGGGCCCGTGAGCCATGGCCGCTGAGCCTGCGCGTCCGGAGCCTGTGCTCCGCAGCTGGAGAGGCCACAACAGTGAGAGGCCCGCGTACCGCAAAAAAAAAAAAAAAAAAAAATGATGTCACTTGATCCCCTGTAAATTCTCTCCCTCAGAGAGGTGCTTTTCAGAGTCATCAGAAGGGAGTCTTACAAGTGTCTTAAGATTGCTGCAGGTCCACCGGGCACCTTGGCTTCCACTGCTCCCACATCTCTGATGTACTGGGTGCACAGTACCAACGTGTATAAAGGATTCTGGCCAAGGGGGAAGGCTTCCCTCTCTCATTCTGTGTTTTGTGTTACTGTACCTTAAAGGAGAACTTTAGCAGGGCTAATTTTGCTTTTATATACATTATAACTATTTTTCCTTTTACAGTTATTTTCCCCAAAGAAGACCTTTGGTCAGGTTTTTTTTTTTAAATTCATTTTATTTTACACTCACTATGCTGCATATAAGACTAAGCCAACATTCCAAAAGAATCTGAAAGACATGTTGTCTGTTTAACAGAAAAGCCTATTTACTGGTCTGGGTCACCATGCCTCCCTCTGAAAAGTGAAATATGCCAAGAAGTCCCTCAGGCCATGTGTAAACAGCTTATTTGGTGGGCAGTAGAAAAAGTGTTTCTCATTAACTTCATACACATGTCCATACATATCGAAACTGCTACAAGTGATGTCATATACAGATCAGCACTTTATCAAACTATTACTTGATTGTATAGTTTTTAATGTATCTTTCTAATTTATATTTTGATATACAAATTTTATTTTTATACATTTGCATATATCTTTTGTGACTAATGGCCACATCCACTATTTCCTCAATTTCTCTCTCTATACTAGGATATATATTATATCTTATGTTCTAGATTTAAATATATATATAACTGTTTGATCTATTTGAAATTGATTGAGTTTATTGAGAGGAAAAAAGAGTTACTCTTTTATATAACTACTGTATGTATTAAATTAGTTATACGTCCATATATATATTTTGGTTTTGACATATCCTAATTCTGTCAATACTTAGCAATATTTAAATGACATGCTTGTTTTAGTTTATTATTTTTGTTTAAATTCTATGATTTTTTTTTGCTTCTTTAAACTTTGCTTCTTTAGAATTATGCTAAAAACATATATTTTCTTAATAATCATAACAATTTATAAGACAGTTATTAATATCCCTGTTTTACAATGGAGACAACTGAAGCCTAGAAAGATTACATTACTAAGTTGCAGAGTCATAGATTTATAATTTCAGACCCAAGTTGCTAGCCATTATTTTATGCTACATCCTTTTGTTAAATCTTTGTTAAAAGTTACTGCATACTATAACATTTTGCTAATTTTTATTTTTTCTGTATAAAAAAGAATAATAAAAATCTTCTGGAACTTGTAAGCAAATATAACACTTATAGGACTTTAGCAAGTTTGCAGGATAGAGGTTTCTATTACAAAAGTTAATTGCTCTCCTATATAACAATAATCAAATAAAATTCAAAATAAAAAAATATAATTTATAATAGCACCCAGAAAATGGAATGATTAGGTATAAATCTAAATATCTATATGCAGAAAACTACAAACTCATGAGAGTAATTAAGATCTAAATAAATGTAAAAATAGTCTATGTTTGTGGATTGGAAGATCTAATATTTTTAAGATGTCAGTTCTTCACAACTTGATCTGTCGAATTAATACAATCCCAACAAAATCTCTGCAAGCTATTTTGTAGATATGAACTAAATGATTTCATAATTTATGTAGAGAGACAGCATATTCAGAGTAGCTATCAAAGCATTGAAAAAAAACCCAGAAAATTGGAGGACTGACATTATTTGACTTCAAGACAAGCATAAATCTACAGTGATCAATACAATGTGGTATTAGAAAAAGAATAGATACATAGATCAATGGAACAAAATAGAGACACAAGAAATAGACCTACCCAGTATATATCCAACTGATCTTTGACAAAGGGTAAAAGCAATTCAGCAGAGGAAGGATAGTCTTTTGAACAAATGGTGCTGGACAAACTGGACAACAGTATGCAAAAAAAATAAACTTATATACATAACTCATATAGTTTTAGAAAAATTAGCAAAATGGGCCATAGAGATAAATATAAAACCTACAGAAGAAAAAATAGGAGAAAATCAATCTATGTAACCTTGAATTTGATAATTAGTTTTCAAATACAATACAATTCTAAAAGCATGGTACAATAATGAAAGCATGATTCATAAAAGAAAAAATTTATAAGTGGACATATTAAAATTAAAAATATCTTCTCTGAAAAAGTTACCATTGGGACATTCCTGGTGGCACAGTGGTTAAGAATCCGCCTGCCAATGCAGGGGACACGGGTTCGAGCCCTGGTCCAGGAAGATCCCACATGCCACAGAGCAACTAAACCCTGTGGTTTAGCAACTAAACTAAACCATGAGCCACAACTACTGAGCCCATGTGCCACAACTACTGAGCCTGCACTCTAGAGCCCACAAGCCACAACTACGAAGCCCGTGTGCCACAACTACTGAAGCCCAAGCTCCTAGAGCCCGTGCTCTGCAACAAGAGAAGCCGCTGCAATGAGAAGCCTGCACACCACAATGAAGAGTAGCCCCCACTCACCACAACTAAAGGAAGCGCACATGCAGCAGCAAAGACCCAACACAGCTAAAAATAAATAAATAAATAATTGGAGTAACTTTTCATGACCTTGGATTAGGCAATAGTTTTTTAGATATGACACCAAAAGCATAATTGACAAAAGCAATTGAAAAGATGAGTTGAGCTTCATTAAAATAAAATATATTTCAAAAATATTATAAAGAAACTGAAAAAACAACCCACAGGATGAGAAAATATTTGCAAATCATACATCTTGTAAGAGACTTGAATCCAGAATTTATAAAGGACTTTTAAATGTTTAACAATAAAAAGACAAACAGCCCTACAACAACAACAAAAATGGATAAAGCACCTGAATTGACATCTCTCCAAAGAAGATATAAATGGCCAGTAATCACATTAAAAGGTGCTCAAAAACATTAGTCACTAGGGAACCTCAAATAATCAAAGACACAATGAGATACCTCTTCACACCAACTAGGATGGATAACATAAAACCAAAATAAAAGAAAAACAAACCAGCAGCAATTGTTGGAACACTCACACAGTGCTTGTAGGGCTATAAAATGGTGCTGCTGCTTTGGGAAACAATTGGCCGTTGCTCTAATAGTTAAACATGACTCAGCAATTCCACTCCTGAGTATATACACAAGAGAATTGAAATCATGTGCGCACAAAAACTTGTGAATGAATGTTAATGGTGTTATTCTTTTTTGAAATAATAGCCAAATGTGAAACAACTCAAGTGTTCATCAACTAATGAATGGATAAATAAAATGTGGCCTATCATAAAATGGAATTTTATAGAGCCATAAAAAGAAAGTACTGATATGTGCTCCAACATGGATTAACCTTGAAAATATGATAAATGATAGAAGCCAGATGCAAAAGGCCACATAATGTATCATTCCACTTGTATGAAATTTCCATAATAGGCAAATCTATGGAGACAGAAAGCACCTTAGTAGTTGCTGGGGGCCAGGAGGAGCAGGGAATGGGGGAGGGACTGAAAATTGACATGGAGTTTCTAGGTTATAGCGATGATGGTACACTTCTGTGAATATACCACTGAACTGTACATTTAAAAATTGAGGTATATGAATTATACCTCAATACAGCTGTTATAAAAAGAAATTCACTTAAGAAAGACTAGTTTTATGTTTTTATACTCCTTATCAAAAGTAAAATTTTAATTGTGCTTTGACTGAATTCAAAGAAACTCCTTATGATATATTGTGAGAAAGTTTTAACACACAGTGTCTTGTCAATTAAACTCGATGCTTCAAGACTGAGGATAATTTGTGTCCACCTATATTCGATCCAACATGAATCCCCGCTGATACCATACAATAGAGTAGCTAGAAGACTCTTAGATCTGAGGAGAAAGCATCTTAACCCAATTGCCAGAAGGGAAGGCACTGGGCATTCTGACTCTCAGACTGAATAACCATCAAATGTGCCATTACCATCCCATATGCTCATGTTGGAGCCATTGTCTCTTTGGTAACAGTGCATCTAGAACTTAGTCAGCATGAAAGAAGAATGATTTCTGATGAGATATCTGTGACATTCAGCTGCTCTAATCAGCCTTACAGCACTAGTTTCTTATAGTGAATAGTAAAAAACTCTCACATACCAGATTTTGTGTACATTCAAATGTGACCTATATCTGCATGCCTAACTAATTTATAATGTGTATTGAATTTAGAATTGTTAGAAAAATAAAGATTTTAAAGTGACCATCTAACCTGAGCCCTTTAGGTTACTATAAAGGAATCAGAAACAAAACCATGAAGTGATCCACCCACAGTTTAAATCTATTTAGCAGAAATGTCAGGGAGTGATCTCAGGTTTCTGAGTTTGTCTCCTTCTCACATTATCCCCAAGCATGTCCTTTTTAGCAACTCTTCCTGCCTAATTCTTCTCAATCAGTTGAGATTTGATAGAAATTACACTCATATATAGTTTTTTGTTGTTATTGAGAAAACCATTCACAAGCCATCTGTATTTCTCTGCCTGGTATATATTACAACATTTAATCAACAAAATAACAATAAAGTACATTATGAATGCAAAAACCGATACTCAAAGTGGTTAGCTATTTCACAAATAAAAAAATATTGACCCTCAAAGATATTACCCAGTGTTATTAAGGTCATACAGTTTTTAGCTCTCGGAGAGTTAGAAACTGCCCCCCATCTTTCAAGCTGTATAGTTAGAATTCTACTTATCATACACTACTAGCTCATGGAGGTTAGAGAATTCCAAGTCTACCATAATTTAATAGAAGTATGAAAAGGCATTGTCTTGCTTGTTCAAAGAAGATGTTAGTTACAATTAAGAACAAGCTTCAAGTCATAAGCAATTCCCATATGACTATTGTAGAGCCAAGTTGGTACAATTATGAGAAAGGAAGTCATGTAAAACTTAACCTTACAAAATTGAGTGTTCCAGGCTGATTGACTCTGAAACATCAAAAATAATAATAGAAAAATTTTCTCACAGTGGTTACTTGTTTATGAAATTGTCACTGTACGTACCATATTGCTTTTGAATAATTGTTGCATTTTAGATTTGTTCACTGAACAAGCTAATTCAACAGAGAAGTTGTCATTAAATTTCACTAGTGGGAGGCATATAAGATTTGCAGGCTTTTAATAGTTCAAACATTTCATCAGCCATCATTTAAAAAACTTTACCGCACACATTAGTCATTTACAATATAAAAGCAATATCAGTACAATTATTTTAAAATCTGTTTTTTAACCCTTCATTCACAAGTAAAATTTTAGGGAAGATTTTGATAGTACTTCAATTGTGATTTTTTTAATTATTACTCTAGTATTTGCTCTATAACATACTTCTAGTTGGCAGTAAATAAACATTAAGGCAAGATAATTCTACTAATACTATGTATGTAAGAATTTCAAGTCAAATCAGAGTAAAGAGCATAATATAAAGTACTGTGTTTTGATTTTATTTTCTAATTTCTTAAAATGAAAAGAAAATGTGTATGATCACCGTTTGTGTCTTTAATACCGTAATTTATAATAAAATACATTCTTTTCAACACACATAATTATTAGAAATAATTAGCAGTCATTCCCAACATTTAGAGAGAATGCTATATGAAGTGTTTTTAAGAAAAGCTCTCTAAACATGTAACCAACAAGTGCGTGGCATATTAGCTTTGAATTAATGGTTTCCATGTGTATATCCTATTCTTTAAAAGGGTTTTAATTAATTATTATTCCCTTTAAAAATAGTTCACCAGGAAAAAAGTCATATTTCAGGAGCTAATCTTGGAATATGGCAACCAGACTGCTGTTCACTTTCCCTCCAACTTCCAAATCTAAACTTTCTCTAAGTCAAGCAGTTCTGGTGAACATAAGCTGACTGGATAAAAGTTAGGTCAAAGTTGTTTGGGCTCTGGAGAGAGGACTGGGGTGCAGCTTCCTTCTTCATGGTCTTCAGAGTCCACAGGAATGTTGCACTGGAGCCCAGGGCAAGGAATACAGCCCTAATGTTGAAGTGAGAGGGAAATTCAGCTCTGTGTGGATCTGACAGAGAGTGGAGGCTGATTTAGTCACTGACAAAGAGAAGGCCAAATTGGTTACTATTCTAGAAGCTAGATGAATGCAAAATCCATTGAGAAAAAAAAATTACTTTTCTCAAATAACAGGCTCTCCTTGCAACATGATTCCAAAGGTCCAGAGTCCTCTTAGTCTTTCAGAAATTATATAATTCGTCTTTTTAAGGTAGAGTTGAGTTACAATATCATATTAGTTTCAGGTGTACAACATAGTGATTCAAAATTTTTATACACTATACTCCATTTGAACTTATAAAATAATGGCTATATTTCCCTGTGCCAAACAATATATGCTTCTTGTTTATCTGTTTTATACATAGTAGTTTGTACCTCTTAATCCCCTACCCTTATCTTGCCCCTCCCTACATCCCTCTCTCCACTGGTAACCTCTAGTGTGCTCTCTACATCTGTGAGTGATAACATATATAAGTGTTAACATGGAGTATTTATCTTTCTCTGACTTATTTCACTAAGCATAATACTCTCTAGGTCCATCCACATTGTTGCAAATGACAGAATTTCATTCTTTTTATGGCAGAGTAATATTCCATTTTATGTACATACTACATTTCCTTTATCCATTCATCTGTTGATGGGCATTTAAGTTGTTTCCATATTTGGCTACTGTAAATAATGCTGCTATGGACATTGGGGTGCATGTATCTTTCTGAATTAGTGTTTTCATTTTCTTCCGATATATAACCAGTAATGGAAATGCTGTATCATATGACAGTTCTATTTTCAGTTTTTTCATGAACCTCGATAATGTTTTCCATAGTGGCTGCACCAGTTTACAATCCCATCAACAGTGTACTTCACTTCCTCACCAACATTGTTATTTGTATACTTTTTTTTTTTTTTTTTTTTTTTTTGCGGTACGCCAGCCTCTCACTGTTGTGGCCTCTCCCATTGCAGAGCACAGGCTCCAGGCATGCAGGCTCAGCGGCCATGGCTCACGGGCCTAGCCGGTCCGCAGCATGTGGGATCTTCCCGGACTGGGGCACGAACCCATGTCCCCTGCATCAGCAGGTGGACTCTCAAC
>NC_041232.1:43301252-43348483 GCF_002837175.3 Physeter macrocephalus
AGTTGAGTTACAATATCATATTAGTTTCAGGTGTACAACATAGTGATTCAAAATTTTTATACACTATACTCCATTTGAACTTATAAAATAATGGCTATATTTCCCTGTGCCAAACAATATATGCTTCTTGTTTATCTGTTTTATACATAGTAGTTTGTACCTCTTAATCCCCTACCCTTATCTTGCCCCTCCCTACATCCCTCTCTCCACTGGTAACCTCTAGTGTGCTCTCTACATCTGTGAGTGATAACATATATAAGTGTTAACATGGAGTATTTATCTTTCTCTGACTTATTTCACTAAGCATAATACTCTCTAGGTCCATCCACATTGTTGCAAATGACAGAATTTCATTCTTTTTATGGCAGAGTAATATTCCATTTTATGTACATACTACATTTCCTTTATCCATTCATCTGTTGATGGGCATTTAAGTTGTTTCCATATTTGGCTACTGTAAATAATGCTGCTATGGACATTGGGGTGCATGTATCTTTCTGAATTAGTGTTTTCATTTTCTTCCGATATATAACCAGTAATGGAAATGCTGTATCATATGACAGTTCTATTTTCAGTTTTTTCATGAACCTCGATAATGTTTTCCATAGTGGCTGCACCAGTTTACAATCCCATCAACAGTGTACTTCACTTCCTCACCAACATTGTTATTTGTATACTTTTTTTTTTTTTTTTTTTTTTTTTTTTTGCGGTACGCCAGCCTCTCACTGTTGTGGCCTCTCCCATTGCAGAGCACAGGCTCCAGGCATGCAGGCTCAGCGGCCATGGCTCACGGGCCTAGCCGGTCCGCAGCATGTGGGATCTTCCCGGACTGGGGCACGAACCCATGTCCCCTGCATCAGCAGGTGGACTCTCAACCACTGCGCCACCAGGGAAGCCCTATTTGTATACTTTTTGATGATCGCCATATTGATAGGTATGAGATGATATCTCATCGTGGTTTTGATTTGCATTTCTCTGATAATTAGCAATATTGAGCATTTTTTCATGTGCTTGTTGATCATCTGTAGATCTTCTTTGGAAAAATGTCTTTTCAGGTCTTCTGCCCATTTTTTAATTGGGTTCTTTTTTTTTTTTTATATTGAGTTGTATGAGCTGTTTATACATTTTGGATATTAACTCCTTATTGGTCATATTATTTGCAAATATTTTCTCCCCTTCAATAGGTTGTATTTTCATTTTGTCGATGGTTTCCTTTGGTGTGCAAATGCTTTTAAGTTTAATTAGGTCCCATTTGTCTATTTTTGTTTTCCTTTCTTTTACCTTAGGAGACAGATCGATAAAAATATTACTATGACTTGTGGCAAAGAATGTTCTGCCGATGTTCTCTTCTAGGAGTTTTATGGTTTCCGGTCTTACATTTAGGTCTTTAATCCATTTTGATTTTATTTTTTGTATATAGTGTTAGAGAATATTCTAATTTCATTCTTTTACATGTAGCTGTCCAGTTTTTTCAGCACCACTTATTAAAGAGACTGTCTTTTCCTCATTGGATATTCTTGTCTCCTTTGTCATAGATCACTTGAACATAAGTTGGTTCATTTCTGGGGTCTCTATTCTTTTTCATTGATCTATATGTCTGTTTTTGTGCCAGTACCAAACTGTTTAGATGACTGTATCTTTGTAGTATAGTCTGTAGTCACAGAGTGTGATCCCTCCAGCTCTGTTCTTCTTTCTCAAGATTGCTTTGGCTATGTGAGTTCTTTTGTGTTTCCATACAAATTTTAAAATTATTTATTCTAGTTCTGTGAAAAATGCCACTGGTATTTTGATAGGAATTGCATTGAATCTGTAGCTTGCCTTGAGTAGTATGGTCATTTTAGCAATATTACATAATTCCTGTTATTAAGAACATATTAGTTACCAGCATTTGAGCCCCAAATCAGGAAACAGAGCAAAATAGCAGACCTATTTAAGGGACTCCAGCAACCAGAGAAAAAAAGGAATAAGTAAAACAGTTAGAACATGAAAACAGACTACTCGCTTGTCTTTCCTCAACTTGGGACCACCACCCCTCTATCTAGGACCTCCTCTGCATTTTGGAGCTATGCTTTCCAGAGTCCTCTCCCCTGCTTGGTTTTGAGTTAAGAGTTTTCTCCATGAGAGGAACTTGAGTGAGATTGTGAAAGTACAATGGAAGGAAGATTCTTTATGGAAAAGGTTACAACCATGACATTCACAACTGCTTCTTGATAAGCACTTGATCATCATCCATTTCACTACTTCAAATGTAGAGGCATCTTGAGAACTCACTCAACACTCTTGAGAGTGGCTGAAATTTCCTGATGCGTTCTGTGAATCAAAAGCTTAGGTGTTTCAGGATGAATTCCTAAATCTTTGCTTTCCTGACCTTCCTGCCACAGATGCTCTGATCTTTGGTGTACTTTCCCTGGACTTCATTTCTCACTTTTTCAATATTCAAGTAAACCTTCATTCCTATATTGTATCTTTATTCTTAAAATACATTAGATTTGGTCTGTTTTCTAGGCAGAACCCAAACTGTTACATGCAGTGAAATAAAATATCCAAGCCCACCATGATGGCACCCTGATCTTGGACTTTCATCCTCCAGAACTTATATATAGTAATATATGTGTGTGTGTGTGTGTGTGTGTGTGTGTGTATACACACACACACACATATGCATTATTGAGCTTAAAAATGGTTTTGAAAAACATATTCAGTATATGAATTAAAGGAGAGGAAAGTTATTGTTGAGACCTAAAACAATGACCTGAAAACCAAGTGAAGGAACTATTACAAAGAAAACAATAGAAATATTGAAATACAAATATTATTTTTAAAAAAGAGACTCGGAGGATATTTATAAGTAGAGCAAACAGTTCAGAGAATGTCAAGGGTTAAACAAATACTCAGAGAAAATCTCCCTGGGCTTTGAAGAGGACTCCAGATCAAAAGGTCACATCAAAATCCTGTCGAATTGGAAAAAGTGCACACCTAGGCATATAGTGGTAAAAGTACTGAATTGTAAGGATAGTGAAAAAAAAGTTTTTTTTTTTACTTTCTTCCCTACAAAAAGAACAAGAAAAAAATCATATATTCATTGTACATCTCTGCCACACTGTAGTATCATCATTGTGCAGTTTTCTTAAAGTTTCCACCTCCAGGGAATCTTTTACCTGTCCAGGAGGTCATTATTGGCTTGTCCTGGGCAAAGAAATCATTCTTCTTCATCATTCCCAGTCCTGGACTAGGCTGAAGAAGAAGCCATGATAATTTAAAACATAAAGATTCCCTCTATATATTTAAATACAGAATCTCTAGATTAAGCCTTATTATTTGATTTATTTTAAAATGGATAATGAGATGGAAATTTTAGGATATGACATTCCTAGAAACCAAAGGTTTTTCTCTTGCCCCTTTATTCTCTACTTTAAAAAAAAGTTTGTATTTATCTTTAAAGGTATGTGAATTTATTTATTTATAACATTTAATATAAGCATGCCGTTTTTATCTGTCTGCTTGTGAGATTTCAGTCCTTTTCATGTCTGACCAGAAGTAGACCCCCTGAATAGAACAGTAATGTGGTTTTGCCAGCAGATTCATCTGCTTAAATGCAGGGGTGGGAAGGTACTGTTCACATACTCTTTCCATCTTAATACAAAAATAAAAGGAGCAAGAGATATATCCAATCATAGTTCCATTATTTCATGTGAAGTATATTTATTAGACAACTTTTTGTTCTTTGGTAGGAATATTAAAGCATCTTTTTGAAAACAGTTGTTTAAGCGGGGATTTCTGATAGGAAGTCTGCATATATAACATATAACGTGTTTGTGTCGATGTGAAGTTTATATTTGTGGTCACATTTATGTCAGTTTAACATAATAGAAAGTGAATAAGATGTAAATACATAGTCATATTTTACCTTCATCCCATTGGTCTTCGGCTTATCATTGAACTTGTTTTATCCAGTGAAGTTTGTGTGGAAGTGATTGGTTTTCCTTCAAAAGAGAAACCTAAAGATACAGGGCATATTTTGACATTTTTCTTTTTTCTCCTCCTCCAAAATTTCATATAGATAGTTTTCAGCCAGCCTAAGCCCCTGGGTAAAGTCAATGTGGGGAAAAAGATGAGGCCAACCCTCAATGGACATTTACATGAGTGAGAAATAAAACTTTTTGCCTTTCCAAAACTAAATCAGTGCTCAGACCAATTAAGTGAAATATGTCATTCAATCCATAAAAACTATATTTCTGGAGTTTCCTTTTATTTTATTACTAATTTTGCCCACTGGTGAGACCATATGCAAGCCAAAATCACTCTACTTGCTAAAATCTTTGGTGGAAATAATTTGGGAGATACATGCCACCCATTGTGACTTGGGACCAGGTAAATGTTGGAAGTATCTCAGAATTTGAATCTATGATGTATGGATTGGAATGTAAAGAATTCTTAAACTGTTGAAAGGAGTTCATTAAGATTGTTCAAACAAATTGTTAGGACTATTAAAACATGTTCCATCTCTACTAAAAATGCAAATTATTTATTTAAACATTGTTTAAAATAATTGTCTTTAAGTTGCTTTGAACTCGTCTTAAATATTCACTGCTGTCAACTGGTCCAAGGGTCTATTATAATGCTCTCCGTTAGATGAATCTGTTACAAAATGTGTACTATCTACATAGCCCTAAATTTCAGAATTTAATTGGTCTGGATTAGTCTCAGAGACCGTGTCCTACATAATGACTATATTCACATCTGATTGCCCCATATTGTAGATGACAGTATGCTGGATAATACAGAGGCAATGATAGGACCCTCACTTAACCCACATTTATCAGCCACACTTTCCATCCAAAACTTTCTGGCTTTGAGGTCAGAATATTTGCAACAGCTGGGAGAATGTTAAAGAAATCTGTTCCAAATATTCTGACTGTTATGATTTCAAACTATATTTTTAAATAGGAAAGTTTTATTTGGCTTACTTTTTCCCCATCAATTCATAATTGCCATAGATATTTATCAATACATTTGTATGCATAAGACAGAATAGTATATTATTTCTATTACTAAAATTCATTTAAAATTGTTTCAAACCATGAAATAGTCTATTGAAATTCAAGAAATTGTGATTCATCTACTAGAGTCTGCTTATAACTATACAATCTTATGAACTACTCTATAATAAGAATATAATTAATTTGAATTGATTATTGTTAATCCATTGTGTTCATCTGGAGGGGCCATCTCAATGACATTAAATTAAAGACTTACCTTTCATTAAATTAAAGACCTCTTGGAAACTGGGTTTTCTTGCAGAATATGTTGGCTGAGTTCCTGCAGAAGAGAATTTACCAAAAGTCCAAGTTACTTAAACAAAGAAAAAGTATTATTTTTAACTAAAGGCATCTGTCCACAAAAAATAAGTAAATAAACATATCTATCTCTATATATGTAAGTACATATATATACATAGAAACATATATAAAATCATGCAAAGATACATTTTAGTTGTGATATGCTAAAAAGTAATTCAGAGTTCCAATAGAAATCATTATTTCCTTATCACTTCTGAAAAGGGTGCAGAATTGTAAAACCAATTTACAGACTATGACCAATAAAATGAGTTGGCAGGCTGCTGTGTACTAGAATAAGGAAAGAATATATAGTCACTGGCTTAGGAAGTGATTTTGATTGTTGTTTCCTTTTTGTGGATAGTAGGAGAAAGGACAGTTTTATAGTCTCTGCAAAATGGAAAGATAGCTCTCAAATGACCCTATGGCCCTTTATTCATTGCTATGTCTAAGCATATGCTACAATTTTTTCTCCAAATTCTGACATATTAAGAATAGGCTATTTTCATAAATTTAAGCACTAGAGAACACTGCCACTGTTGTCTGCTGGTTGTCAGTACAAGTGTGAGTAAGAAAGAAGTGCCATTCAAAATAGAAGTCTGGAGGAACAATAACTATTCTCATTTATTTTTTGATCCCTTTGTCTCTTTGGAATGACTATCAAGGTCCTTTCTCTAGTAACAAAAAATAATCAACTTTGTATGAGCACATCATGGACATGGACATCTAATCTTCAATATTTTAAGTGTTCTGTCATCAACAGATACTTTGTTGTTGTTGTTTTTCTCTGATGCCTTCCCGAAGGCTCCTGCTATCAGCTCAGGCCAGTGGACTTTATATTCAATAAAGATGGAATGTTGCATAGCCCTGTGGAAAAGGACTTGCTATGTGCTTTCGGCTACAGCCTCCAGAGGGCAACACTGCAGCGACTTTCAGTTGAGGTCATACAGGTGGACTGAGTCAGGATATTCAGAACGCAAGTCTAGAAGCAGGTAGTTTCATGAGACTCCTCACCCAAGACCAAGTGGGATGAGAATCAATTACATAGGACTAAATAAACTGGTGAGGGGTGATTGTGGTTTTTGGTTGGAATACTGTTGTTGTTTAATGTTTTATTTTCTGGATATATAAGGAAGCTGTTTCTCTTTACTTTTAAGTTATCTACAACTCATAACTATTTAATTGACAGTAACTGACCCCTGGGGGTGGAAGTTCAGGTTCTCCGTCAGTCTCTATTGACCCATGTAGGGAAGGCATTACCATTGTGCTGGCCTGGGAATTCAAGCTCTCCACAAAGCCTATTTTGGTACAGCTCTGGCTAGAAAAGGAAGGAGCACCTGTTTACTGCTCTCTAGTAAGCCTCTACTGACACCAGCCAAGTACGGAGAGAGAGAGGTACCATTTTACCTTTGGGTGCAGGTGGAAGTCTAGGCTCCCCATTTGGTCTCACTGACATCAATGTGGGGGCTTGGTACTGTCCAGCAGGGATGAATGTGACAGACAAAGATTGGAAATCTAGGCTCTTCACTGTGCCTTGCTGGTGCGGTTGGGGGTAGCGCTACAGTTCTTCTGTGGTGTTTGCCTGGCGTAGAGTAGCTTATTGACTGAAAGTTTTCTGTTTTGCCAGACTTCCCTTTTCCAGGTCCTTTGGCTAGAGGGAGTAGGATTTTCTTGTGGCTTTTTGTGTCTGCATCATTGGTGTTTCCAGGTTGCTGATTTCTCCAGAACCCAGTCTAGAATATATAAAGCAAAGCACAAATAAACAAACACTAAGAACAAGCCACAGAGAATTCATCTTTGTATTGTTCCTTGGGCCTTGAAGTCCCTAACCAGCCTGCCTTCTTTACTTTTCAGAGTCCTCTTATGTTCACTATATTATATAATATTCAAGAATTTTAGCTTTAGTTAACAGGAGAAATAGGTAAAAATATGTTTACTTCGTATTTCTGTATGTGGAATTCAGCAGTTTTCTCAATTTCTTCTTAAACATTTCTGCTTTCAAAGTCTCACTAATCACATCAGCTGTTTATCATTCCCACAGCCCAAAGGCATGTTTTTGTCCTACTTATTCCCTTAACTCTACCCTCTGTCTTTTTAGCCCTTGATATTGAACTTTTCTATCAGTAGAATCTCCATCTCTTCTTCTACAAATTAATTTAACTTTTCTAGGTTTCTTCTCACTTTCTTCTTCACCATCAACAACAGAATGCATTACATCAATTACAAACCTAATAACACAAATCTAATAAGCAACCACCGAGTCCTTTGTAGAAGACAGGAAAAAGGGTGGTGAAATCTTATGCATTAAAATTTTTTACTGATTGGGCCTCATTTTTTAAATCAATTCAAAAATATGAAAAATTATTAATTGTTCTTCAATATATCATAATCAAATTTAGTTGTATAGAACAGAATTAGGTACTGTTTGCAATTATTTTTGTGTACATTTTTGTTAAAGTGTGTAAATTTGTTGTATGTTACCAAAATCCAGATTTAGATGCTGAAATCAGTTTATACTACTAGAAGAAATTCTTAAGTCAGAGGCAGACAAGTTTTACCTCAAAAATCCTGGCCTTCTATTTTTGGGGGGGAGAGAGAACCATTATTTAAACATTTTTTCTATTAGGCAGTACAGTCCTTAGTGACTAAATCATTTTGATTCTTCCTGGGATGTGGCTGACTGCACTGAACACTGGATTATTAAAATAGCATGCTCAAAAGGGTTAATATGCTTTTTAATATTAAAAGTTAATATGCTTAACTTTCTCATATAGTGAAGTAGCTTGTGCTACTTGAATGATTATATTCATCTAAGGCAGGAAAATATCAGCTATATTTAAAATAATATGCAAAAATTTTATTAGAGTAGGATGCTAATAAGGACTTGCTGATTAGTTCTCTTGTTAGAAATACCCTCTATGATTCCATATTGAGAATTAGCACTAAGCTAATGCCAGAGGAAAAAAAATGAGTAAGATATAATCCCTGACATAGACAAATGTTCAATCCAATATTTCTTGAGATACTTCCACCTATGAAAATTAAGCAGTGAGTAGAGATCTATTTGAGGCTTCTCACAAATATATTTTATTCAAATCCTTTGGATACATTTTTGAGTGATTTCTTAAGCTACTACATTGTTACTGTCCATGTACTGAGAAAGCAACTCAATTTTTGAATAAAAATAAACATGCCTTGTACTCATGCTTCAAATCTTAACTTTTTAAGATTTTCTTAATTTTTTTAGGATTTGTTTTTAGGATTTTCCCTAAAAAACAAATAAAGTAGATGGAATATCTACTTCAATCTCTTTCACAGATACATATTTTTCTTTTATAGCACCTATTTAAATTACCAATTATTTATATATATGTATATATATAGTTTGTGGGTTTTTGAATGTATCAGTTTTTACTTTTGTTGTATATCCCCCACTGGATCATAAGACCTTTGAATGCAGATACTATGCCTAATTTGTTTACAGCTCTATCCCCAAGGCCTTGAACAGGGCATGGCATCTAGCTCTAGGGGTTCAATAAATAGATTGCAATGTCAAAAAAGCGGGGGAAAAATATTTCTTTAATTTAAATTTTCAGCAGATTGAATTGTTTTAATATTTTATTTTAATTCAACTACCAGTATAATTCTGTGCCAAAGCTTATAAAATTTTGGGGAAAATGAAATATAATAATGAAATATACTCTACAAAGGAAAAAGTAATGGTAACACATATTTTTATGGACCACCTAAAGCTTCCATTGAATAATTTCTTTTATCTTCAATAAATATTATTTTTTACCTGAACGAATAAGGACCAAAAGGCAAAATTCAAATATGTTTTTTAATAGTGATCTAAAGATAGTAATCGGCAGGCGGACGCGCAACCACTGCGCCACCAGGGAAGCCCTAAAGATAGTAATTTTTAATGCCCTAGGTGCTTAGTCAATTGCTTCTTCTTACGTTGACCTACTTCTCCCCTCTTGGTTAAAATAGTCACTTCCAAATTTTAATAAATGTTTCATTAAAATAGTTAAACGTTGCAAGAAGAAAAAAAAGTACAGAATATTAACTGAGTTACTGAAAGTTTTATAAAATAATATTTCAACGTAAGTTAATATTATTTCAACATATCAGCTATTGTAATTTTAGATTAATTTTTAGAAATATGACTTGTATTCTACATTGAAGTCAGGTTTCATGGTTTGTTCACTGAACAACTTGTGCAGATTCTTTTCCTACCTTTGTCTGCTAATGTTGACACCATGTACAATAGACTGAGCTTAATTCAAGAGTCATATTTCTGGATAAATGTTTATCTCTTTATGCATTATTGACAAGTGGTTTATTTGTAAATCAGATTCAGAGGAGTCATAGGTCATATTAAACTTTACTAATAATTCAAAAGAAGCAATAACTTGGGTCAGCAGAAACATTCTTATCTTAGAGAAGTCTTAGACTAGTAAATGTAGTTCTTAAAATGAAAAAAAAAAAAGAATTTCCCAGATTCAGACATATTTTGCTTTCAGGCTTAAAAGATGCATTTCTTCTTGAGCAAGGTGTATATGCAGAGGCATTGCTTTTATGGAGGGAGCTCTTTAGATTTTGGAACATTCCTGTTATATAATTCATTAATTACACAGCTAACTTAACTAGCCCGCATTCTCCATCCAACCATAAATTCCTGGTTTATTTACAAATAAAGTGCCTAATCATCTCTGGTAAATCCTGCTAAAACCATTGCATAGATAAGAACTGTTTCTTTTCCACTAGTAAATAATATTAGCACTTCAATCAGGAGGTCTGTAGGGGTTGGGGGGGTGGTTATTACATTAGCATGTTAGTTTATAAGAAGATTTATAATACTTGGGGTCCTTTATTCCTTCTGATTGTCCAGTTCTAAATACAGATCAAACGTATTACAGATCTGCTACTAATTCTTTCCTTCCCACTAAAAAAAGCACTGGTAACTGTCTGCGACCAGGTCTGAGGACTTTTGTTTTCCTAATTTCTTGAAACAATCAGCATATAAAGTCTAAGTAAGAATTGCCTACTTTTCTTGGGTACTCCATAAAACTCCAGTTTCCTGTTCTTGAAAATACATACATAGTAATTTCATCCTTGTCTTATCTTATAAAAGAGAGATTAAGATTTTCTCCATAATACCAAAACAATATGCTGAATAGCAGACCCCATACCCCAAAATCTGTTCTTCCTAAATAGTGCTAAATAACCAGATTTTATTGAACTGTTTAATTCATGTCATTTTAAATTATCTATTAATCTATTAATATATAGATATATCTGTAATACTGTTTCTACATATCTATATCTATTTTAAGTGCCTTCTCTGATATATCTTTAGATAATCTTTGAGAAAAACTTAAGCAAATATTTAATGGAATCAGTGCCATTGAGAGTATGAGTGCTCCTATAAAATTTCAGAACTAAGGAAATACTGGTTTTTTTTTGCCTGATTTTACTCTTATCAACATCATTTAAAATCTTTCGCATGAAAACTAAGATGCCAGAACAATAGCCTAGTCCTTTTTTTTCAGTGCTTTCTTTTTAATTACCATCTGATTCTAATTCAATGTATATTTGAAACTACTACTCAAACCTTAACTTGAATATAAAAATATCCAATCACACACATAGCTAATAATTATAAGAAAATTGCTGTCCTCATCCCATACAAAGATACTGCATGAGTTTATACTTTAAGTTTGCGATCAGTAGGTCATTGGGTTTTATTTTTATTATTTTGACTGGATATTCATTTATAGATGAACACAGGTTTTATTAGAAATTGGCATTCCTCATTTAATTCAATTAGCTATGTATTGTCAGATGAATAGCAATTTCATCTTTATATGCATTATCTTAATCTTCTGTCGTAGTTTTAAAACGTGTATAAAAATTCTATGACATTTCTCACAGTGAATGGTGAGGTCTTTGTCATCTTTCCTTGCAGTTGGGCTGGATTTTTCTCACTTTTTAAATAAATATAGTATCCTATAACTGAAACTATGTGAGTTCTGAGATTGGTCATAAAAAATGATGCAGCTTTCACCTTGCTTACTATAATACTACTTCTTGAAGTCTTAGGCCAGTAGGTAAGCACTCGCACTGCCCTGAGACCACCATGTGTGAGGAAACCCAAAAGCCTCCACTAGGAGAGACAATAATAGAGTCCTCAAGACTAAATAAGAGTGGGGGGGGGAGAGACAGAGACTGAGAGATAGACACAAAGAAAGAGAGACAGTGAGAGAGAGAGATGCTTGCAAGCTTGCAGCTGCTCTGGTCCTCTTCAGTTCAAGATACAGTCACCATTTTACTGCAGAGTGACTCTTAGTCATAATACCCTAGTGCAATAGAGTAAATGTATACGTCACCCCTAAATTCATATATTGAAATCCTAATGCGCAAAGTGGTGGTAATCAGGGATGTGACTAGGTCACAAGGGCAGAAACGTCATGAGTAGGATTAGTACCCTTACAAAAGAGATCCCAGAGAGATTCCTTGCCTCTTCTGCCATATGAGGCTAGAGAGAAAAGACAGCCATTTAGGAAGTGAGATCTCATCAGACACCTAATCTGCCAATGCCTTGATCTTGGACTTCCAGCCTCCAGAACTGTAAGAAATAAATTTCTGCTGTTTATAAGCCACTTAGTCGATGGTATTTATGTTATAGCAGCGCAAATGGACTAAGACACCTAGTAAGTCTCTTTCTAAATTCCAGACCCACAAAAGCTGTGAGAGATAGAAAGTGAGTATTTTTGTTTTCAGCTATTAAATTTGGGGGGTGCTTATTCACCTTTAAAAAATCGGAAGATACTTTCAATGTATTTGTGAGAAAGGCATTAGGTATATGAGGAAACAAGGCTAAAATAGGTTTGGGTATTAAAATAATTACTCACTGAATCTGTTAAATGAGTAATTATTGAGCACCTACAACGTGCCAAGCACTATTAATATTCAGGGCCAGAACAGTAAATATAGAGACTAATTTTCTGCATCATCAAGCATACCATCTAGTAGAGAGTAACTTTCCCAAAGAAACACAGAGAATAGGTAAAAGAACGGGATAAACCATTTTCTTTAAGGTGCCAGTAGTAACTCATATCAAGATGACACATTGACTTAAAGATGATTTGAAGGGCACTTCAAGTATTAAAAATATAGCAAATAATATCAAATTTTATGTAAAGAGCCCAAAATTAGAGTTGACAAACTCTAACTCCTATAACTGTACTACTTTAAATTCTCCATGGGACTAATCTTTATTCCACATAGTTCTAAATTTACAAAGAAATGCAGTTTGGACAATTGATGTTTCAACTGGATAGTTTTTCAAAGGCCAGGTACTACCTCTCTAACATTATAAATGCTTTGTAAAAAATTTAAGTACACTAATTTTTTAATATTTTTTTAGTCATGAATAGAAAACAAAATCATGTAAGGTAGCCCATGTGCTGTACTTGGCTGTTTAGGTATTAGCAAATCAAGAGGCAGTGATTATTAAGTGCAAAAGAGATGGCAACAGTTCAAATGGAACACTGAGAATCCTCTTAATACATCTGCCAACCTACTTGCATTAATCTAGAAAAAGATTGTGTACTTATCTCGGACTTAAATCACAAAAGTCGCATTCAAAATCATGTTAAAGACAATAATTACATGCACAACACTTGAGTTGCTGAAGAACTTTTCTCTCATTCAGAAAATTGTTACCAATTGCCACTTTTGCTTTTACGTTCTCTCCAACTCATTAAACTTTGTGAAGCTGCAACTGACAGTTAAAATAGATTTCAGTAGCATTAGCTCCAATTTCAGGAGATTAAATGCTGAGGATCAGAGAGTGGAATATTCTGATTAGGTATATTTACCAGACTCTTTTAGAAGATGAAATGTGGGAACTTAAAAACTAGAGACTAAAATATGTGCTTACTTTTAGCTCTTATAGTGTCTTAATAGTAGATCATGTTTCTAAACTGAAATTGCTTACATTGCTACCTAAATGAAAAAAAAAAAACTTCCTTATTTCTGTTTTCAAATGAAAAATTAACTCTAGTGATTGAACATCTACAAAATGAATAAGATTGGACCATGCCTTTCAGTAGCTCGTAGCCCAGTGGGGGATACACATGTGAATATCTATAAAGGAAGAACTCCAATAGCTAGAAGTGATTAGTTAAGTGACAAGGAAATGTCTACTAAGCACAGTACTGGTATATTCATAGAATATCAAGTACTTTATGGGTTATGGTATTGAGCATAGGGTTACTCTCATGGAATATGTGGTTAGAAAAGTGTGCAAGATTTAATTTATTTACAGCTGGACTGGAGAATCTCTACCTTTATCTCTGGGGACTGAATGTCCATTTTTTTGCTCTTGGCCAAGTAGAGGGCAATAGGCATTATGATATCTTATTTATGGTACAAAACTTTCCAGGGTCAATTTGTGGTCTCAATGCTCTCCCCACCTGCCTCTGATCTCTCTCCTCTTTGTGCTTCACAGACATTTCCTCCAAAAAATGCTTTACATATGTTATTCCTTATTGATATCTCCTTCTTGGAGGACTTAAGGTCCCACACACACACACGCGCGCATACACACACTCTAATAAAGCTACGTGATAGGTAAAATGGAGACATTTATACCTGGTACCGTCATATTTTTCAAATACAAGAAAGCTCCTAAAATAACAGAGAACATTTGAACTTTAAAGCAGTTAGATGTCTTCTCAGTATGCTTTTCGTAATGCTGAGGGAAAGTAATTCCAGCATAAATCTGACCAAATGTTGACCTATTTTGAAATATGTCACACTCATTTAATAATAAGCCTGTATCAGGTATAGGATCAGGCTCTAAAGATACAACAGTAAATAAGAAAGGTCAAACTTGTCCTCAAATAATATAGTCTAATGGACGATACAAATAAGAAAGGAATATTATAATCCTAGAAAGATATGCAAAAATAGGAAAAGTACCAGGTATTATGGAAGTACTTAGGAAAGGCACTCGACCTATGGACAGTCTGGGATAGCTTTCTCACAAAGGTGACAAGTTATTGGTAGAGGGAAAAGCAACGTATGAAAACCCAGAGTCCAGAGAGAATATAATAACTTTGACAGTCTGAAAAAGATGTTCCTACTTTGGAATTAAAAGAATAACTTAAGACTGACAAAAGTTGATGCTGGAGAAACAGGCAGTCTGGCCTCATATTCCCACATTCCATATAATGTGGTAAAAAAAAACAACAAAAACAAGGAAAAACCATTTAAAGATATTAAACATACATGTTCAATTTTTTTTTTATATTTTTGTTCGAGTAGGAAAATTCATTGAGAACACAGCTTGGGGGAATATGGGTATTAAATATCCTAAAAAAACTCTTCTTTTGTGAAACCAATAAACATGCTGGACAATATATAATAAACATATTTTAAATGCATAGGTTAGTAAGAACTATGAATGAGTATGCAAAATCTTAAATAGCCAAAGTAACAAATGGAAACTTTAAAAAATCCAGATATTTGATTGACACAAAAATAGTAAAGTAAAATAAAATAAACCAGAGGGATTAATTAAGAGAATACTAAGAATTTGGTGTACCTATACTAATCCCAGAAATAGACTTTAAGAAAATATTATAAGGGGGAAAAAAGCATACAGTTTACCAGGGAGATAAAACTAAATTTGTATGTATCAATTAAAATTGTTCTGATATAAATAAAGCAAAAATGAACTTATATAGGAGGAGAGAGTAAAAGTCCATAATGAAGGACTACAGAATAATTTAACATTCCTATCCCAGTAATTAATAGATAAAGGAAACAAAAAAGTGTTCAAACATTTTATCAGCATGGTTAATTAACTTGAAGTGATAACCGACTTGTGTATATGCAAAAGCCTGTATTCAATGCTAATAGAATCCATATTGTTTAAAGCACATAAGTAACATGAATAATTTGATAATATATTAGGTGGCAAATAAAATTTCAACAGATTTCAAAAAAATATATTATACAGATACTGTTTTTGTTCTTAGTGCAATTTAGAATCAAATCATCAAAATGTTAATTTAAAAGGTGAGTGAAAATTAGAAAATACACTTCTAAATATTTCAAGGGTCAAAGAAAAGTAATAAACATACACGTCTGAGCAATATTGAAAATGCTATTTTATAAAATGGCGTACATCTTAAGCAATATTTAGAAGTAAATTTCCTTACTTTTATTAAAATATCAGAACAACTGACAAATAATGAGCTAAGCATCTCATTTACGAATTTAGAAAATGAACAAATAATAAAACCAAAAAGAGAAAGGTAAAACAATTTAATCACAAATATAATATTAAATATAAAAAACTTAAAAGAGGGCAGTAATAAAGCAAAAAAATGTCTCTTTGAAAAACTATACATACAGCTTGGGTAAGATTGATTAAGAGAAAAGAAAAAGTTTGAAAGGGGGACATTAATTTAGAACAACAGAGATTAAAACTAATAAGAGAAAACTGTAAATGACTTTGTGATAAAATGTTTAATATTTTGTATTTAAAAAAATGTTTGGAATCATATACCATCCAAACTGCCTCAAGAAAACACAGAAATTCTCAACTGTCATTAAGAAATTGATTTAGTTGTTAAAAATGACGCCACAGTATAACCACCAGTCTGAGAAAGCTTTATGGCTTAGATCTACCAATCATTGCAGGCATAGATAATCCAATTTTATACAAATAAAATTTCTTATAAAGTTAGACATACACTTAGAATACAGAACAACATATCTACTCCTAGGTATTTACACAAGAGAAATCAAAACATATAGATAGGCATATATAATATTTTACTCAAATCTTCCCTGCAACCAACCTCAAATCTTCCCAATTGCAACCCAATTGTCTGTCAACTGAAAAATGGATACAAAGATTACAGAATAATCATGCAATGGCATAGCACTTAGCAGTATAAACAAACTACTGATACATTCAACAACATGGGTGTACTTCAAAAATATAAGTAAAAAGCCATAAAAAAAAGACTACATTTTGTGTGGTGCCCTTTGTATGAAATTTCAGAAGAAACAAAAACAGTTGTGTCCAAGACAAGTCAGTTATCAGAGGCTTGGTACTGGAGGAGTAACTAGCTGGCAAGGGGCATGAAGGAAATTTTTGATTAATGGAGGTTTTTATATCATGATTATTATGACCATTACATGACTGTATACATTTGTCAAAATCCATCTAGTTGTACATATTAAATTGTTGAATTTTTGTATGTAAATCATACTTCAAAAATGCTGATTTTTTTTAAAAAATCTCAATTTTGAGGAGTGACAGTATTATTTAAATCATTACAAAATGATTTGAACTGGAGAAAATTTTCCTATTTCAACTAATTATTAAGTGCTTTAAAACCTTAAGAAAAACTAAGATTTTTAAAGAGGGTCCTATAAACTTGAGAAACAAACAAATAAATATTCACGCATATAATTGTTTATTCTTAAAATAATAGAGATAACAGTATTGAAAATGCCAATAATTGGTTGAATTTTGAAAAAAGATGCATGAAGGGACATGGGAATCACAAGTCAACAAACTTTAAATTAAAAGGATTTATTCACGAAAGAGAACACACTTTAAATAAGATTAAAAAATACATAGTCATTTCTCAGCTACCTACATTAATGGAGATGAAAATAACTTGCAGTTATTCAATAATTGATTATTCTTCAGAAGTAAATGACATCTTATTGATCTGTGGTCAACATCAACTGCTTCTATGTGATGAGTTATATTTAAATGCTATAAATCACATTTAAATAAAAAGTGGAAATTATCTTTGTTTTTTACAAATAAACTCCAAAGATAATCAGCAACTCCCAGTGGATTCCAATATACTTGTATGTATATCCACTAACCACTCATGATTTATTGACAAGGTACCTACTTTCTTTAGCATTTTTGGAACTAATCTATTGTGAAATTTTCTCTATCAGAGAATTCTACAAATTATACAATTTATTGTTATGGTCTCTACCTGCCAAATTCAAGAATATATGTATTACACAGCCTTTTAATATATTTACACTGAGCATTTCTGAGCGCTTCAGTACTGTTCTATGCTTTGGGATATTCATGTGAAGAAGTTTCCCCAAATCTATAGTCTCAAGGAGTTTTTCTAATTAGAATAGGGAAAAAAATTAAAAATAACTAAACAAATCCATGCATGAATAAGGGCTCTCAACAGCATAAAAATAGGTAGTGTGGTACACCAGTACATCTCAAACTCTCACTCTCCCCCAAGTCATTGCAGACCAATATTTTCATACAACACAAACATTACAGCAATATCAAATTGCTGTAAATTTTGCTCAGGACATATTCTGTACTTTCTGTACTTATCTTGCCGTTGACTGAATACACACAGTTCTTGTACTGGCATCAGATGATGGTTTTCTTTTTGAAAACACAGAGAAGATATCTGAGGAGGGACTCCTTTTGTTGAGGTAATAAAAGAAAGCCACTCTGAGGAGATATATTAAAGTCAGAACTTGAATGATAAAAGGGGATAAGACTGCAATATCTATACACAAATATCTCAAACGTTAGAAACATCTAGGGAACAAAATGTAGAGAGGATTAGAAGTTTAAGGGTTAGGAAAGGGCCAGTCCTTAGGAAGCCGTAAGAGCCAAATTTGGCGGTTTAGATTTTATTTTAAGCTAGCATTTTATTGTCTTTAGAATTCATAATAATATACTAGAAAGTGAAGAAAGGTTGCATAGTTTAATATAGCCTTTATGTAAACTAGAAATAATAATATTATTATTTTCTCACATAAAATTTAACTGTATAACTTATATAATTCTCATTATAATGTGCCTTGTTTGGGGTTAATAACTGAGTTAGTGATTTAGAATATCAATTTATGAAAATTTTATAGCACATATTTATTTTGCAAGTACTTGTTATTAAGGGCTCTATGATTCTCCAAGCATTGAGTATACATAAAATCTAACAGGACAAATGTAAATACGGTAAATTGAATAAAAAGTAAAATAATTTCAAATGATAGGCGCTAATAAGAAAATATGACTGGATGATGTGGTGCAGCATGCCCTGGATGTAGTGGTGGGGGAGCTACTTAAATTTGGGTCACTTCTGAGGATGTGACAGTTGAGTCAGCAACTGCATTACATCTATGACCTTACATTGTGATTCAAAGTTTAGGGGTTCAGATATTGGAGAGTTTAGAGAAATATTTAAGGTAAGGAAAAGAGATCTGAATGAGGTAAAGCTGCTATGTGACAAACATGGCTAGAAGGGGATCTGTGCAGCAGAGATGAGGAAAAGGGAGAATGAATGAAGTTGAGTAAAGGGAGTTAAGGACAAGGATAAACCACCATTAAGGAATGACTAAATTTTGGACAAGAAAGGGAATTAGTTTTTTTAAAAAGTTATAGTTTACCAAAGGGAAAGAAAAAAACTTAATGAAGATTTCAGAGATTAGGCTAGGGATTTGGTGGCAAACTTTGAAAAGTATATGTAAATCTATGTCTGTCTATGTAGCTAGCTATAAATCATATACATGATATGTGATGGGAATGTATATACATGATTAATGCTATTGAGAAAATAATACTGCTTATAAATAGACTATCTTTAAACTTTATACATATCTGTTTTATGTATTTATTTTTAACCTCCAGAGTAGGTAGCTTTAATTTTCATTTTGGTATCAGTCAGGGATGAGAATTGCTAGGTGTTCTGCAACAACTGATACAATCATATTTTATTCCAGGAATGCCCATCATCATCCTAACACAAAACCTTAGTTTTTCCTCCTAATTGTCTACAAATGTGATCAAGTCTCTTCAGGGTTTTCTTTTCTTTTCTTTCTTTGTTTTTTTTTCTCCTCCCCTTAAGAATTCTCTTCTCATTAGAGTCTGACTAGAAACCTTGCTTTTTAGTGTCAAGTCGTTCAACTGATAGTGCACACATTCTTGACTTAGGTGGCTGCAGAGTGCCTGGAGAGTGCAGTTAGTAACAGATTCAGCTTCTGCAGAATCATGGAAAGAGAAGTGTCTCTTAATTTGGTTACTTTCCTTAGGGAAAAAAAATGACTTCATTATCTGGAACTAGAAAATAATATTTGAAATAAATCAGATTTTGTGATGTAATATCCAATAAAATTATGAGGAATATTGTTGTAAAAATGTGGTCCAAAACCAGGAATTTAAGAGCACATTTAATTTCCATTCTTTTTTAAAAACTTTGTTTTTGTCCATTTATTTCTCTATTTTTTATCAAAATTTTTCTTTAACATGATTAAAACAAAACAAAAACTACAGCCAAATCATTTTCCAGATACAAAGAGTAACCATCAGTTACCTATATTACTAGGCTTTTTAGAATATTTAATTCACAAATATTTCTGGATAGTCAGGTTTTCATTGGAAATTTATAATAGAGTTATCTCTAAACAGAACCAACAATATTTTTTTCTGGATTTTTAAAAATTGAAATATAGTTAATGCAGAATATTATATAAGTTACAAGTGTCAACATAGTGATTCACACTTTTTAAATGTTTTACTCCATTTATAGTTATTATAAAATATTGGCTATATTCTCTGTATTGTACAATATATCCTTGTAGCTTACTTATTTTATACATAATAGTGTACCTCTTAATCTCCTACTCCTATATTGCCCCTCCCGCCGTCCTTCTCTCCACTGGTAACCACTGGTTTGTTCTCTGTCTGTGAGTCTGCTTCTTTTTTGTTACATTCACTAGTTTGTTGTATTTTTAAAATTCCCCATGTAAGTGATATCATACAATATTTATCTTTCTCTGTCTGATTTATTTCACTTAGCATAATACCCTCCAAGTTAATCCATGTTGTTGCAAATGGCAAAATTTCATTCTTTTTTATGACTGAGGAGCATTCCATTGTACATGTGTACCATATCATCGTTATCCATTCATCTCTTGATGGACACTTAGGTTGCTTCCATATCTTGGCAATTGTAAATAATGCTGCTATGAACGTTGGTGTGCATGTATCTTTTCAAATTAGTGTTTTGGGGTTTTTCTGGATATATACCCAGAAGTGGCATTGCTGGGTCACATGGTAGTTCTATTTTTAGTTTTTTTCAGAGGCCTCCATACTGTTTTTCACAGTGGCTTCACAAATTTACATTCACACCAACAGTGCATGAGGGTTCCCTTTCCTCCACATTTTCACCAACATTTGTTAATTTATGTTCTTTTTGATAATAGCCATTCCATTATTTTTATTGTTAAATTTATTCACTTGACATCTGCTGACACATTTTTCTATACTCTTAAGAAACAAAACCCAGAATTGCAGTGTCATAAGTTAGTCTTTCATTTTCAGAACTAAGTGACCACATTTCAATTTGTAAAGATTATGTAAATTGGTATTTTATTCATTCTATAATATATTACATACAATGGTACTGTATATTCAAAATATTATCAGAATGTTTGGAAATACTATAAAATTTGTATGATTTTCCAAGACAAAATATTACAATATGAATTTAACATACTCTACCAAAGTTCTGAGATGTTTTTAACAGAGTCGCAAATAGAATCACATAGAGTCATTGTAGGTTAATGTCATAGTAGACAAGACTTTTGAGCCAATTCGAAAGGTGAGAAATATAAATTATTAGAAAGGAAAGTTTTGAGAAGTTTAGTGCATAGCATAAATGCCTCACAGTGGCAAACTAAAATATATTCATGTTCCTTTAAAAATAAATGGAATGGAATTTTTCAGTTATCAGTGATATGTTTAGACAATATATCAAAAGGGTCTAATCTGAATGGAGTCATAGAAATAACCCTAAATAATGTATACTACATTCACTCTAGTCACTTGTCTATTTTACATGTCACTGGGTCATATAGCTTACAAAAATATGACATTGTAGATTGACAATTATTCTAATAATAATTTAACACTTTTCATAAGTGAAAAGTCAACCTAAGCAATGTTGCCTTAAGGAAAGACAGCCATGTAAATATATAGGAAGGATATCATGTTCAAATTCTTGTTTTATATTAATACACATTTTCACATTTGTATATTAATTTTCTGTTTCTAATTTTGTAATTTAACCTGTAAATTTCAAATATAATATATACACCTTAAAAATAGTTGCTGTTTATTTTGTGCATGTGCAAGCAGCCAGGCACTAGCCCATTGTATGTTACACGAATTGCCTCAGTTTTCACCACAACTCTCTGAAGTAAGTTCTAATAACCCCATTTGTCAAAGGGGAAAACAGAAGCTCAGAGCTGTCAAGTGTCTTTCTCAAAGTTACACAGCTAGCCAGTATTCTGGATTCTGGCTGGCTGATTTCAGAACTACTTCTCTTAATGCACACGCAGTGCTACGTTAGTATTTACTACGTATATATACCAACCAGTTCACTTCCTTAATGTTCTGCTGTTTGTTTATTTTATTTAGTTTTGGGTCTCATGGCTTGTGAAAAATGAAGTAGAAGTTGGTAGATCTGACATCTCATTAGATATCTTTTTATCTTTTCATTAAAGGCTTTCCTGGACTGATATGGGCAATCACCTAAATCAAAAGTTAATGATTTTAGTAAATTCAGCAGAAGAAAATGTCAACTGGGACTTTAAATTGAATCATCAAACTAGGTGTCCATGCACTGTACCTGCTTCCTTGGAAATGGTTGATGTCTATGGAGAAGTAATATAATCTACTGTGTCAAAACTCCTTATATAAAAATGTATTTAGTGGCCACTATTATACAGTCACTCAAATACAATCAAGAAATATTTATATAATAAATAAGATATTAACTTCTCTCAAGGAGCTTAAAATATAGAGATATAAACACATGAAAAGATTAATAGTGATACAGGGGTTAATACTAAAGAAATAAAGATAAGATTATTTTATAAGGTCATACCTGATTAAATGTTGAAGTTATCAAATAAAAGTCAAAGGTTTTGGTTCAGAGAGTGTGTAATCATTATAAATTTAAGTGTTCTATGTAGTTCTCGTAAAGAAGAGACAAATTTAAGTTTGACTGAAAATTGCATTTATTTCTGTATCAGTCAGAGTTGCAGTAAAAAACAAAACCTGTATTTATTTGAGTTAAAGAGAATTCAATAAAGTATGATTTACTGTGCAGTGGGTGGAGTTTAAGTGAAAGCAATGGTGAAGTTGGGAGCCATTACCATCCCTAGGCCTGAAGAGACAAGGGAAGGGAACCTTACTGCGTCCCAGGGAGAGGTGTAGCCATGGGTATGGGGTTGTCAGATGGGAGTTCTGCCTTAGGCAAAGAAAGAGAGCAAATATCAAGCGGTACACCAGGACAGGAGGGAGCAAAACTCCACCTCTCTACCCATGGTGTTTTATCTCTATCAATCAGTGTCAGTCATTGTCTAAACAACCTGGACTCTGGTTAACCCTGCAGGGCAAAATTCTAAGTAAAGAAGGAAAGTTAATGAATAGGTGGTGGCAAATAATCAGTCCAATTGTCCTTGTCAGAGAGGACCAACAAGTTACTCCTAACCTTGGGGGAGGGAGGGGATGGGATCACAGTATTATTCAGAGAAAAGTAATTAGTTCTGTGTAAAAAAGACAGCTTCTAAAGAAATTCTGGGAATTGTTGGATCCTCTAAATTGCTGAAGTGCACTGTAGATCTCTAAAAGGGGTAATATCCCGAAATGATTTAGCCAAGAAATTCTTTTTTTTTTCCTGAATATTTCTGAGGACTAGTGTACTATGTGTCACACCTCTAAAAATCTGCTATGATGGCTGTCTACTCTAAGTTTTTTTTCCTGAATGTCACAATTTCTGCTGCACAGAATGGGCAAAATAGGCAAAGTGACATTTATTATGGGAATGTTGCTTTAAAAGAACTTATTTCTGTCTGTATGTATGAGTGATAGCTTCGATTTAAAATCAGTATTTCTGTTTATAATATACATGATATGTTTTACTATAAAATGGTATTTATCAATTATTACTGCACTTAAATGTCCCTAAATTTCCATATTCCAAATGAATATATAATTATTCATTTATACATATGGACAAATACATATTATGAAACAAATACACGTTTTAAAGTTATTTTTCCTCATTAAAAAAATTTTTTTTTAGTTTTCAAAAATTTTCCCAGCTATTTTGATATATACTTGACATATAAATTGTGTAAGTTTAAGTTGCACAACTTGATGATTTCATACATGTATATATTGTGAAATTGTTAGGGGAACCACTGACCAAAACCGCCCGCCCTCGCCAGGCCCGATAGTAACCACTTGCATGAGTTATCCTACAACAGGAGGTCCTGGTAAGGAAAGTGGAACTAACAAGCCACCACCAACCGAAAGAATTTGGGAAAGGTCAAAAGGAGAGGAGGCCAGTTCATATGTCCTACCAACCTCCCAGAATCCTTCTTGCTGGAATCCATCTTGGCTGAGTGATGCTCGTGCCACCAGGAAGGACCCTGAGTCAGTATGATTGGCCAAAGACAGCCCACAAACTAACCCCATTACCATAAAACCCAAGACTGCCGAGCCACGTGGCAGAGCAGTCCTCCTGGGTTCCCTTACCCTGCTGCTCTCTGCCCGGGCGCTCCTGCCCAGTAAAGTCTCTTGCTTTGTCAGCACACGTGTCTCCTCAGACAATTCATTTCCGAGTGTTAGACAAGAGTCCACTCTTGGGCCCTGGAAGGGGACCCTCTTCCTGCAACAAAATGATAACCAGAATAAATAAATGTCCATCACCTCACATAATTCCCTTTTCTGTGTGTGTGTGTGTGTGTGTGAGAACTTGTGGGACCTGCTCTTAGCAACTTTCAAGCATGTAATACCATATTGTTAACTACAGACACAATGTTGTACATTAGATCCCCAGAATGTATTCATCTTGTAAATGGAAGTTTATACCCTTTGACCAACAGCTCCTCATTCCATCAAGTCCCCAGGACCTGGCATCCACCATTCTACTTTGTTTCTATAAGTTTGGCATTTTTAGATTCAACATATAAGTGAGATCATACAGTTTTTACCTTTCTCTATCTGACTTATTTCACTTAGCATAACACCCTCCAGGCCTATCCATGTTGTTGCAAATGACAAGATTTCTTCCATTTTTATGGCTGAGTAATATCGTATATAGATGATATGATGCCCCATTGTTCACATAGGCTTTCCTTAGGGAACATAGAAAGTGTTTTTCATATCAAAAGATTGCCAATTCTAAGAAATCACTTATTCCTCTGCTACTGTTGCTTTGAATAGGAATTGGGTAGTTTGTTACCACCTCCATCTACTCATCCCCAAATAGCACCCTCGAATTCACAATACCCCAATGATTGTGTTAAAGAAAGAAAAACAATGGTAGAATAATATAATAAAAATCGCAATTTTCCCTTAATGTTATTCTTCCCTTTTTCTTTGTATTCTGTATGGGCTTAATACTGCTCATAATAAAGACTGTATTTCCAAACTCCCTTGCAGCTAAATGCAGCCATGTGACTAAATTCTGGCCAGTGAGATATAAGCAAAAGTTTGTTTGACAGAATCTAGGGTATCCTCTATGACACATGGTTTCTGTGCACACATTGTCCTTCTTCTAAATCATTTCCTTCATCTTGCTGTCTAGAATGCAAATGCTACCATCTTGAACCATTACAATAAGCCCATTCCCTGGAGATGGAGAAGTCTGGGTCATGAAGAACTTAGTGGAACAATACTGCTGCACTAATCCTTCCATGTTGACCTTTGGGCTTTTAGATTAGTGAAAATGAACTTCTAAATTGCTGTTATTTTGGCTGAATTGAAGACCGATAAAGATTTTGTCTACTGGAATTTGGACTTCTCATTTTAGAATCAATAAATGTAGGCTTAGTGGAAGTATTTACGAGAATGGTAGCAAAGATTCAGATTATGAAGGCTGAGTTATTCATTATCCTTGTCATGCCATAGAAAAACTTGTAGCTGTTTTCTGTTGCAACTTGGAAGCCAGACCATTTGCTGACCCAGAAGTAAGGGTTCCTACCATTTCAGAAAATATTATTATTGTTATCAACAAAATGCTTAGAGAGATGGACTCAGGTCAGAGCTATCCAGACCACCAGCAGGATAGAAAGGAGATTAGGTGTGTTACAGGAAGCACTTTGTATCTTGGCCAGGGATGGAATTTGACAGGAAGACCCATACTTTGTGGCCTTGAAGGATTGAGAAAGCCAACTACTTTTGTACCAAAAACTGGACCAGTTAAGTAGTGGCTTCAGAACGGCAAACTTAAAAAGAAGTAATACTGATGCCCTTCCACACAAAGGTTGCAAATATAATGGCATATTTGTGTCAGAGGTGTTGTCTTCCTCTTCCATAACATTATTTCAGATAGTGTCAAGATAACTACGGCTAATTGAGAAGATCAAGGATTGATAGAATTCTTTATATAAAACACCAGAGAATTCAAGGTTAAAAACTAGGTTTAAACAAGATATTCTACTAAGGGAACACGAGTATGAAATTAAGTAGAAACAAATAAGACGCTTACAAATAGATTATATTGATACAGAAAACAAAAGACAGACTGGACTACAAAAGTCAGTAAATTTTCTATCCAATAGCAGTCTCAGGAATCACAAATCTGTACCAACAGAAGGTGGCCTCCTAAGTCTGCCCAGTTCCCAGGAAAGACATATTTTCTGATGCCCACTATAGATGTGGTTATAAAGAATATTGAAGCAGTACTCTGAGGACACAGATGGTGCTCAGAAGACAATGAAAAAGGGCGTTCTTCTCAGAGAGTACAATCAGGCCTGCCAGATGTGCTAATAAAGGAATTTATACCTCTATTAGAGGAAAGAGTGTTCATTGTCCCTGCCTAAATGGATTTATTATTGCTATGACCCAGCAATTGCTGTATGTTTTTGTGGTTTCCTGCATATATTTCACCATTTTATATGTATACCTGATGGAGAAGACTGCTCCACACATTAAAAGCTACTGAACTTTGCAGAAGCTGGAGGAGATATTAGGATTTTTCACTCTTGGGAAGAAGGTGAAATAGTCTATGTGTAGGAAAAATATTCTATGTATAGAAAACTTGGATATTTAGGAGGCCAAAGACGAGGACAGGAGCAACAACTGATATCAGACCCTCCAATATTAGTCTCCTCTTCTTTTTGGTAATAGAATTTACAACTGGACATATTTCTCAACCTCCCTTTTAGTAAGGTGTGGTTATATAACTAAGGTCTAGTGAACAGGATGTATGCAGATAGGCTTCCTTGCCCTTAAGAATCAAGTGGAGTGGATTTTTCATTTTTTTTCCCCTCTTTTACTCCTTCCTTCTGGTTGGAAGGCAAATATGCTATATGGGCCTGAAATATCCTCCTTGGACCTTAAAATCATCTTGAGATGTAGGCCGCATATACGTGTATATAAAAGATACGTGGACCCGTAGCATTATAGCCTAGGATATCTGCCATGGACCACCTTCATTCAATATTTTCCACGAGAGAGAAATAAACTTTTAACTATTTAAACAATTGCAATTTGGGGATTTCTGTCCCTCGTAGCCAAATGTAATACAGTAACTATTTTATTTAAAAATTTAACAAATATAAATGAAATGTGACTCAATTAGGAATATTTACATCTTCAAGTAACAGAAGACCTAATTATAAAATTATAAACAGCATATTATTATAAAGCATATTAATTATAAAAAGAGGTTGGCTTTCTTTTATTTTATTTATTTATTTTTTTCATGAAGCAAGTCCTAGTAGAAGACAATTTGTTTAGACTCCAGGACCTGTGCTCTCTCTTTATTTCTGTTCCTTTATCCTTAGTGTGTTGACATTTTTAACTTATTTTTGTACTTCATGGTTACAAGAAGGCTATCTCAGTTCCAGATCTCATAATTCTTTTGAGGCAGAAAGGAAGGTGAAAAAACCATTAGTTTTGTTTGGTCCTTTTATCAGGCAAGCAGCATGTCAGCACGCCTTCCATGAGATTTCATTGTTCCAAACTGGGTGTCACCATACCTTACGAGGTACAGAAAGCAGGAAGAGTCTAGAGCTCCAGGCTTCACAGTGGAAGGATTTGAGGGAGAAGTGGTATAGGAATGTTTGGTCCTACCATGTGCCAGTTTATTTCTCATATGCCAGTCCTCCAACTAAAAGAGGGGACTTGACTCTTGTACTGGGGGCTTTACTCAGATTCATTTCATTAATCTCATAAGTAAATTGACTTAAAGAAATGGCATATTCAAAATATGTACTATATGTATCGTTAATTAATTGAGAGTATAAAAACATCGTATTTCATACCTCAAAGATAAATCATCATGGCCATATAGAAGAACTCAAATTAGGTGGCAGTATACAATAATGGACCAGTTCATTCATGCAAAACAAAAGTAGAAATTATATAAAAGTATATGTAATAGTCACATCAATTATATTAAAGTGCTACCAATATTGCTAATATAATTATGGACAGATGACTTTCAGGTAGTTTTTAAGCTTTAACAACATGCTTTTGCTTTATACTCTAAGAGGAAATGTCATTAATTTTGTGTGGAAAATATGCAAGCCTTTTCAGTGACTCTTACATGTTTATCCATAAGACTGTTTTCTAAGGAAATAGTTTCCATTATTAGCTATTTATTGAGTATAGGGAAATTCACTATTTTATTTTCCTTGGGAGATCAAACACTTATATAATTTTTCAGTTTAGACTGGATACATTCTGACTTTGTTTAGTAGCAAGAGACATTTCTTGAAGTAACAAAAATTCATGAAAACTTAAAAACATTTTTTGCCCACATTTATTGAAACTTTATACTTGTTTTGTTATATAAATAAATCTTTTTTTAAAATGCCTTAGTAAACATATAATTTTGGCAGCAGTTGCCTACTTGGGAGGTGCTGATGGTGGTTAGAATATCCTGGCAATATCACAGACGATCCGTAGAAAATATGGCTTCTGTACATAAGATGGATAGAATAGAGAAACAACTATTGTGAAAACAGGTGGTTCATGCTTTCCTGTCAAATGTCCCCTCTTATTTTTTCTTTATGTGATTATATTTATGATGTGTGTGGACATATGTGTATGTGCAGATGTTATTTTCCATCAAAAACGATCCCTCATTATTTCACTCTGCTTTCTAGTCTTCATTAGTTGTGCAGGAAAATAAAGTCCTGGCTGGGGAAAAAAAAAAAAAAATGATGAGTCTTCCTCACCTGGATTTCTTTCCCAGGTAGCTCAAGAGAGAAACCATATATTTTGCTAACACTGAAAACAATGCTCAGTATTAGGTATTTATAAAATATCATCTTATTATCCTTACTGACTGCCTTCTAAAAATTATAAATAAGATATTTCTATTACTAAAATGGTTAGAAAGAGCTAGAGAAAATTTTTTCTGTGCTTTTGTATTTTCATCTGGTAAAATTAGTCAAATTCATATCAAAATGACAAATATTAATTCTTTCCCTCCCATAGCTTTGAAGCAATGAAACAAACAAAAAATCCAAAGAAGAATGGGAGATTTGTTTAACTCAACTGACTTATTCTTGTCATGCTATTAAATATTGAAGTTGCTGAATAGAGATTTTGCATTTTCATTGCTACAGTGATCCTCAGAGGGCAGACAGAATATAAAATGAAGGGTAAAGGGAAAAGTAAGGAAAAATTACTCAAATAGATGTTTTTCACTTGCATTTCTGCTTTGTCCCAAGAAATCGAAAATGATCAAATGACCCAGTTTCAAAAAAAAGAAAAAGAAAAAGAAAAATCTTGCATGAATATGACAACGTGAAACACCGCCAAAGGATAGAGTTCTGCAGTTTGCAAATATTTTTACTTTAATAGGGAATAAACATGTAGAAGAGATTTCTATAATTTTCGGAGGATTAGACTGAAGAAATGCTAAAAATGTCGCACCGCCCTGCAATTGTCCACAGGGCGTTTCTCAACCAAGTCTCCTACCTTTAAGTTTACCACAACAATCGAAGGAATTTAGAATTAAATAGGTTGCCTCCCCTGCCCAGCTGACATCAGTAGTGCCTTGAAAGGATTTCATAACTATGGAGAAATATCGAGCTGGTTTTGCTTGTCCATCAGATTATTAATATGTGATGGCTAGCACCGTCTAGCTGCAACATATATAGGATAAGGTTAACCTTGAGTTCTTGACCGAATGTAAGCACTCAAATAACATTCAGAGATGTGAGACCATCTTAGCATTAACACAGAAGCAGCCCCATGAAATTACATGTAAATATATATAATGTTAGCTTGAATTATAGCACGGAAGTTTTGCTGTTGTTGTTTTTACATTTTCTAAAGTCTTCAGTGAGCATGGGGAAAAAGTATCAACTGTATATCTTGCCTCAAGCTGAACGATAACTCATTTTGTTATAAATGCAATTTTTCTTCCATGAACTATTGTTCATGACTATATGTCCACAAATACAACTGCTTTATAATCTTGAAATTCTCCTGGTTACAGTCAGTGTATTTTTCCTAGCCTAATATTACCAGAATACCTCCTAAATCTTTGCAAACTGTTACAATGTTTTCTGCTTTAACATTGTGTAAATTCTCATGTCTTTAGAAAAACTAAAAGACTCTTGCAGTTCTCCTGTGTAACTAGAAGAATAAGGTACTAAAAAAATATATGGCAGGTTAACTCCTTTGAATCAGTCATTTAATGACATTTTGCCATAAATTTCAGTTGCATATAACGTTATATTTTCTACTCTTCTAAGATCGAAATATTTGTTTTTCTTATAAGTCTAGTGGGGATATCAGAGTAAAATAGAAATACAGAAAAAAACATACGCAGCGTGTTCCTCTTAGGTAAAATGAAATCTAACACAGGTGTCCAACGGCTGTTCTTATTCATGACACAGGAATGCACTGATGCTAGTAGTTCACATGAAAAGACATGGTTCTGGAAAGGAGTGTATTTCACTTGGTTAAATAGCCTACCTCTAGTGAATAGAAAAATCCCACAACAGAAACTTGGCAAGAATTTGCCAGTAATGAGTTAGTTCAATTGAGAGAGGGATTTAGCATTGTTTCTTTTTCCAAGAGATGAATGATTAAAAATACTCCTTATACCAGGTGCTCGATGGTGTTCTTGACCTTCATCCCCATCTATGTTTGCAGGTGTTCCTCCAGTTTGACAGGGATAAACACTGTCTTTCTATGTCTCCATGAGGTGTAATTTTAGTGATATGCATTGTGGATGTGTGCAGTCACTCCTCTTGCCATTACAGCTAAATTTTCAGCAAGAGGCTCCAAAATCTCATCCGTAAATTTTGGATGTGTATCAAGGGAACTGAAAGAGATGCCAGCATTGGTATATACTGTGCATTATAAAAATGGGCTGTAACCTGATATATGAGTTCAAGTGGACTTAAAGAGAGAATTTAAATTTAATGGGATATGTACATATTGTACCCAATTTCTTATAATGAGTTTAAAAATAAAGAATGGGAAAAATAGAATAATTTTATTTGAACAACATTGCCTTCTGTTAATATATCATTAGAATCTGAATTACATTTGTAAGCTCATATGTTGATACATTAAAAAATATAACCCAATATATTCACCATTGTGCCACAGAAGATATAAGAGAGTAGAGAGAGACCAGATGGTCTACAAAGAAACACAAAGTGACTTTACTATACCATTGCTGCTGGGAACAGGAGAAAGAAAGGACTGCTGATCAGCAAGTAAAGGGGAAAATATATTGCAGATAGAGTAAACCCAAACCTATTGGTTTGTTATTCATCTGTTATCTATCTAACCTATCTATCATCTGTCTATCTTTTATCTATTTACATAGTTATCATCTATCTATTCATCTTAAGAAAGCTCTTGTATTACAAAATACTGCTTAATATTAAGGAGGTTATATGAATTTACAGAAGCTAGTATATACTAGTTTTCTGAGTTGTAACTTTCACATTCGTTCTTCCATATCTGACTTTGGTAATTATGGATAGTAATCCTGGTGGGTGTTATTGAATCATTTATTTAATTTGGGGAATTGAAATAGAACAATACCATGATAACATGAATATACAGGGACCTCTGTGATTCTATAAGTAAGGACTTAAAAGCACATGCAATAAGAAAATAATGACACGAGTAAAGCACTATATAAAGGGTAAAGAAATTTGGTTAGTGGGGTCCAAACACAAAAGGCTAGAAGATATTAAGCCAAACTTTGAAAAACAGCATTTAAAAAAATTTTTATTTTATTATTTTTATTGAATTATAATTGAGATACAATATTACATTACTTTCAGGTGTACAACATTCAATATTTTTATACACTGTGAAATGATCACCATAATAAGTCTAGTTAGCATTTGTAAGCATTTGTCTTTATTTTTAAATCACTGTGTCTTATGAATGTATTGAGTTTCTGTTTTTGATACAATAGTTCAGTGTTTGGGGGATTACTTTACTTTTCAGATGGTTGGTGTTCTAGTGATACTGAAAATAAGTACTTCCTGGAACTGTGTGATTTGGACTCACTTTTAGGATTGTTCAGCCCAAAGGGCCAAAACAAAAAATAAAACGTACAACTCGAAATTCAAGTTCAAGTGAACTAAAATATTGAAATATAGAAAGGAAGGAGTAAATTTAATTACAACATTGGTTTGTGATATACTAAAAAAAAGAAAATTCCTATTTTATCATCAAAAAGGACTGAACCTATTCTTTCTCCTACTTATCAGTGTGCATCCTTGGTATCCGGACAAATAGGCCAACCTGAACAGAGTTCTGCTAGTGGACAAATATGAATGATTTGTGCATCAGAAAGGGTAGCAACATTTACAGTTGATAAGAATCAGTGGAATCTTCTGAAAAATTCATGAAAGTATAACGATGCAAGAAAAAGGTACTATCTGACAAATTACAATTAAAAAGTAATTGGCATGCATATATCAATTTCCTGATCAATACAAATTATATGAGTCCTAAACTGAAATTTTAAAAATTTAAGTGGTTTAAGATATAAACATGGCTCTTGTTTTCTAAACGGAGATAAAATCAGTAAAAAGATTTATGCAAAATTTTAAGAAGGGGTGATAAGGGTTTTTTTGGCATTTCCCTGTTTTCTTAGTATCAAACTACTTTGCAATCTTCTACTTTGGTCACTCAGCCTGCAAAACTTTGGAAATCCCATCTGTGTCAATGTTAGTACTTTGGACTGTCACTTCTGACTTCTACCAGGATATCTGGGCCCCAGTTCTAGACTAAAAAGACTGTGCTTGAGATGAAAGTTATACAGGGTATGATCTGGCTCTAAGTGCAGTTGTCAGGGATATGTAATTATGTTTTACGTTCATTTGGAGGAAAAAGAAAATTTTCTAAATTTTATATTGGGAAGAAGAGAAGAGGCCCTGAGAAAATTCTCTGGTTTCACTGAAAAACATGGACCATGCAAAATGCATCATGGAAGACTTTTGGTCTACAAGTTAAATTAGAGTGGCACATGGTAGAAGAAACACTGTGGTTATGGCATAAGGGGAAATCACGTGAAATATTGGTGTTTATTGCAAGAGCAGTGAAAAATTGTGAGTAGCAATGTGTAGCAATTACAGTGTTTGGTAAACATGATAGTACTTAGACTAAAAAGACAATGAAATTGATCAGAATTTTCTGAAGTATTGAAATGCTAGTATTCCTGGATGCAGCACCAGTGTCCTATTATGAGGATACCGCTCTTTAGAGGAGAAATTGAGGCTGTGAAAAGTTTATGTAACAGTAGCTGTGAAAGAAGAATTATAACAGAAGTGATAGTGGAGTCTAGAAAACAGAGCATGACTCAAGTTTACTGGCTAAGGCTGAGACCTGCAGTCCCAGGAGGGTGAAGTGAGGAGAGAAAGAAAACAAACACAGATTTTCCTATATGATGGATAAGGAATATGTCATGTGAAGGTACATGGTACATGTAATCATTGCCTCAGGAAAGACCACTGGATGAGGGAAGGACAGGGTGGCCAAACCCAACCCAAGAAGTGTTAACCCCTGGTATATAGGGATTATATATTACCTTTCCCTTGCATTCAACTGCCTGGGAAGTTGGAGCTTCCATACTCTGCTGGAATTGCCAGGAACCCTGCCTGGGAGGCATGATGGAAAACCTGCTACCTCACAGCCTGCACACTTGGGGAGGCTGAGACAGTCTGTGTACTAAGAGTTGAAACAAGAGGCACAGAACTTCCTCTTTGTGACCATGCAAAAGACAGTCCCCTTTAGGTCCCGAGGCAAGGAAAATGGCTGTGGTCTAAAAGGCAGAAGTGACAAAGCAGATCTGGGGTGTTGTTAAGGCTGGTTGCATAAATGTGGAATCATTATCCTTTGTTAGTGTAATTTGCAATAAAGAAATAAATAAAATGAAAGAAGAAAAAGGAAATTAAATATTAAATGATGAAATAAATGTGATAACTTTAGGGAGATACAAATATTTAGAAAGAGACATGTTGGGTAGGTAGTCTTGATTAAAGGGGAATTCTATTATATAATAAAAGAGGAATGAAACATTTACTTTTAAAAATAAATGAAATTATGTAGTAAATTGAAGAGAATTAAATCACACTGTCAATTCTTTACAGGAGTGTAAGCCCCAAAGAGCTTGGATTTATGATAACCATGTAGATGGAAGGGAGCGTTTATTCTTTTGAATTAAAGTAGTAAATTTAAGAAAAATTATGCAGGTCAACCAGATATTAAGGAGATAGAAATGCAAGGATAAAAAGCAATTTCACCAAATTGTGAAATGATTTGGACTGTTAGTGATCACCAAAAGATTTAAGTAGACAAAACAGAGGGCATCTGATTGATGGGTTCCAGGTCTCTAACAAGACTGAGGTTGGGTGAATGCCACTCCCTGTGGTTCTGGCAATAGAACCTTCAAGCTAATAACATTAGCATGAGGAAAATATCATGTAAATGAAATAAACAGCAATTAGGAGCTCTTTAGCTCAACCTTGGGTGAAAAACTGGGTGGGGGGGGGGAATTTGCTTTGGGTTGTCCTACTGGCAAAGAATAGATTCATGCTGGGGAAGATTTTGAGATGTTTATGAAAGAGCAGTTGAATGTACTTCTGGAGACTTCTGGTTATTACCTGAACGTGGTCAGGCCATTATGTGCAGCAAGTCATACAGCTTAATACCCATGTTGCATTGTCAGTACTTCCCATTGGCTTTGCTGCCAAAGGGAACTATGTCTTGGAAAAAATAAACTCACTTTTATTCTTTCCTGGAATTGGAGAAATCATTGCAAACTGTAATTATATATTCTCCCAGAGCACTGGGCTTGCCTAGCACAGGAATTGAACTTTGTGTCAAAATGGACCCTTCTCCTATTACCATCAGGAGGCCTTCGAATTTCTTTTCCGGTCTTTTTTATACCTCCTCACTGTCAAAAACGTCACACTTATGAGCACGTAGAACTATCTTCCTTTAAATGAAATACAATGTCCAAGAGAATACAAACCTCACTGAGCTTCTGTTAGAAAAGCATGAGCCAGAGTTATGATGACCATGAGCCATTTTCCTTGTGGATCCATATAATTATACAATGCCCTGATTTCTACTATCAGTACAAAGATTTGTCACAGTTTCAGAAATGACAGTTTTAATGCCTGTCCACTTATTGGGTATTTACAGCTTCCCACTATAGAATTCTGTCCCAATCAAAATGGGTAAATCCTTATGTAAAAATAATTCTGATCAAAATCAGGTCAAAGAAATCCATTCTAAAACATTATTAATAAGCTGTGAAATACTATTTCCATCTGAGATTTTGAGCAGAACCATGGCCTGAAATGACTGAGTGAGGACATATGGATGGCAGTTTTGTCAGTAAAGCAACTTCCAAATATGATGTACTAAGTTCTCAATTCATCTTTAAGGAAACAAAATAAATGACCTAAACAGTATGATGATATGCTACTTATTGGCTTTATCCTGTATACTTGTGCTAATAAGATTTCTCATAGCCTTCAGATTCACATAGAAGTAACATATTTTAGGAACCTGTAAAATTATTAAAAGAACACTTTTCAGTAACAACATTACAGGTCCTTAAATTTCACAAATGAAGTCAACAATGTAGTTGCAGAATTTCTTATATGGATTTCTTAAATTGGTTCTGTTATAAAAATGGTATGTAGTAGAAATGATGTCTTCAATGGGTTTTCATAACTGTACAAATATATAACTTAATAAAGACCTCTAATTAAGAGACTGTGTATCTTATTCTTGTTTACCCTTACCATTTCCATTTATTTTCTTTCCACTGAACACACTCCAAAATGGTTTCCATCTACACACTCGATACACTTCCACTTCAATATGTTCATTTATATCTTAGGTAACGTGTAATTCAATACAATTTGTTTAGTTCTTATCTTGCTTGACATTTCAGCAAATTTTGACAGTGATGGACATTCCTTCTTTCTTGAACCATTATCTTTCCCTGGCTTCCATAATGCTGTAACATCCTGGTTTTCTTCCTATCTATAACACTTCAGTTTGTTTTCGTGGGACCAGATAATGAAGACTGTATTCATGGCTGTTTCAGTATAGAAGAGAGGCCAGAACTCAGTCTGAACTCAACTTCTCTGAAACGAAAGGCAGGAGGTAGGGTTTTTAAGAACTGAGGTGAATGGGACCTAGTAGGCCATCTGTGTTTGCTAAAGCTTTTACTCAAAGGAAAAATAAACTTTCTAATATCTTTTTAAAATTGAAGTATAGTTGATGTACAATATTATATGTGCCAGGTGTACAATATAGTGATTCACAATTTTGAAAGGTTATACTCCATGTATAGTTATCATAAAAGAGTTACAATAAAATATCCATTTATAGTTATTAAAATATTATGAAATATTTATAGTATATATAAAATAGTGTGTTGTATTGTACAATATATCCTTGTAGCTTAAGTTATACATAATAGTTTGTAACCCTTAATGCCCTGCCCTTATATTTCCCCTTCTCCCTTCCCTCTCCCTACTGATAACCACTAGTTCTCTAAATCTGTCTGTGAGTCTGCTTCGTTTTTGTTGTATTCACCAGTTTGTAGTATTTTTTAGATTCCATATGTAAGTGATATCATACAGTATTTTTCTGGCTCATTCATGTAGCATAACACCCTTCAAGTCCATTCATGTTGTTACAAAAGGCAATACTTCATTCTTTTAATGGCTGAATAGTATTTCATTACTGTGATATATATACAGTGATATCTATCTATCTATCTATCTATCTATATATATATATATATATCACATCTTCTTTATCCATTCTTCTGTTGATGGACACTTAGGTTGCTTCCATATCTTGGCAATTGTAAATAATGCTGCTGTGAACATTGGGGTGCATCTATATTTTTGAATTAATGTTTTCCTTTTTTCAAATATATACCCAGGAGTGGAATTGCTGGGTCATATAGTAGTTCTATTTTTTATTTTTTTGAGAAATCTCCATACTGTTTTCCACAGTGGCTGCAACAATTTGCATTCCCCCCAACAGTGTAAAAGTGTCCCCTTTTCACCACATCCTCTCCAACATTTGTTATTTGTGTTCTTTTTGATGACAGCACTTCTGACAGGTGTGAGGTGATAGCTCATTGTAGTTCTGATTTGCATTTCTTCAATGATTAGCAATTTTGCGCATTTTTTTCATGTGTCTGTTGGCCGTCTGCATGTCCTCTTTGGAAAAATGTCTACTCAGGTGTTCTGCCCATTTTTAAATCAGTTTGTTTTTTGAGTTGAATTGTATATGCTGTTTATATATTTTGGATATTAATGCCTTATCAATCATACCATTTGCAAATATTTTCTCCCATTCAGTAGGTTGTCTTTTTGTTTTGTCATTGTTTTCCTTTGCTGTGTAAAAGCTTTTAAGTTTATTTTTGCTTTTATTTATTTTGCCTTAGGAGACAGATCCAAAAAAAAAAAAAAAAAAGAATACTACTTCAATTTATGTCAAAGAATATTCTGCCAATGTTCCCTTCTAGGAGTTTTATAGTTTCAGGTCTTACATGTAGATCTTTAATCTATTTGAGTTTATTTTTGTATATGGTGTTAGAGAATGTTTCAATTTCATTCTTTCACATGTGGCTGTCCAGTTTTCCCAGCACTGTTTATTGAAGAGACTGTCTTTTCTCCATTGTATATTCTTACCTCCTTTGTCCTAGATGAATTGGCCATAAGTTCATAGGTTTATTTCTGGGCTCTCTATCCTGTTCCATTGACCTATGTGTCTGGTTTTTGTCCAGTACCATACTGTTTTGATCACTGTAGCTTTGTAGAATAGTCTGAAGTCAGGGAACATGATTCCTCCAGCTCTGTTCTTCTTTCTCAAGATTGTTTTGGCTATTTGGCATCTTTTGTGTTTCCATACAGATTTTAGAATTATTTGTTCTAGTTCTGTGAAAAATGCCATTGGTATTTTGAAAGGGATTGCATTGTGTCTATAGATTGCCTTGGGTAGTATGGTCATTTTAACAATATTAATTCTTCTGATCCAAGAACAAGGTATATCTTTTCATATGTTTGTGTCATCTTCAATTTCTTTCATCAGTGTCTTATAGTTTTCTCAGTACAGGTCTAATATCTTAATGAAAGGAGGTATTTTAACAACTTGGAGCTGGATATTCTCCAGTATTAGTCTCTTGTCCTCCCACAAAATAGGGAGCTACTATTTCAAAAGGATGGCTCCCAGGTCCTTGAGAAAAACAAACCTGTATTGTAAAACTAGCAACAAGCTTTTTAAAAGATTTACATCTCAAAGGGCAGGGAAAGAATTTACAATGATAAGTTTTCTAATTTTCTAAGTGGGTTAAGAAAAGGGAGATTAAGAGCCTGGAGATAGACTCCTGTCTCCTTGAAGAACCCTGTCAAACCACAGGAAATGTTGAGGTCAGCTCTCTTTACCAGCCATTTGAATTTGGAGTTTTGTTTTTCAGTGCTTTATTTTTTCTTTTAAATGTCTTCCATAGGCATTCTTGTCCTCTCTCATGGCTTCATCATCTGTATTCTAATAACGCCCAAATCCTAGCCCAGCATTGTCATTTGTACTTCAGACCTCTGTAATCAACTGCCTATATCCTGTCTCCACTTTAATGTTCCACAGGCCCTTCAACATGCTCAAATTCTAATGCTAACCCTAACCCTATCACTCATAACTCAGCTTCAAATAGAATAAGTTACTATGCTCTATTAATTTTCTCTTCCTAGTGTCTCTTTAAAATAGTTTGTTTTCCACTTTGCCATTTTTTACACACTAGACCAATCAAGCCAATATAGTAATTTTAGGGCAGAAGAAATCCCATCCCCCACTTCTTGAGTTCTTGTGGCTGGACTAATACTAGAATTGACACAAGACAGATTAACAGGACAAAAAAGAAACAAGTTTAATTCTTGCACGCAGAAGCCTCATAGAAATGGGGCCCACAAAGTGGCCAAAGCAGGCAGCTTTTAAACTTTTTAGAAAAAGAAACAATAAAATTGTGAGGAATTGACAGAACATAGAAACTTTGGCTTTGGTGCTTACTGAGTGAAGAATCTAAACAGAGTTTGGGTTTAGGTAGTAAATTAAAGAAATAACAAGTTTTTATACAGGCTTCTGGGCCCCAAATTCTCTATCTCTAGTGATAAGGGTGTCCTTCTACCTCCAGACACAGAAGGTGCACCTTTCACATGAGAGATTTATTTCCTGCTCTCAAGGTGACAGAGGAGGGTCTTGCACTGGCAGTTTCTTGAGTAACTTTAATTCAAAATGATCAATATGCCACTGAGGAGTATTTTAGGGTGACCCTGCCCTGGCCCCAACAGTAACATGCCTCCCCTGCCACCATTACTTCTACCAGGTCTCTGTACCTTACTCCTACTTCATTCCAGTTCCTTGCTTTACTTCACCCAATGTGATATTTTAAAAACAAATATTTTTACATTGATCCTCTGCTTAAAAGTCTCCACTTATGTCCTCTGAGGTAAAGTTCAAAATGTTTGACAAGGCTTAGGTATACCTCTACAACACAGCGTCAGTCCACATTTCTGGGCCTAACATTCACTGTCCATGCTCCAGCTCGAGTGGTCTTTTTTCTAGTTCCTGTGTTATATCATACTTTATGGTGTTCACTATACTGCTTCTTCCTCTTTCCTCTACACAATCTCTTAGCTAATGCTTATGTGCTCTTCCAATCTCAGGTTAAGTACTGCTTTTCCAAAAAAGATTTTCTATCTATCATTCTAGGTTTAGTTTCCACTGCATGTGCTTTTGCCCCACACTGTACTTCCTTTTTTGTAGCTGTCATCATAGGTCATCAAATTCTTTGTTCCCATAACCAGCACCTCCATGAGAGTAGAGCCAGAGTCAGGCTTAGATATTGTGGTAAACAAACAGCTAGAACAGAGGCTGGCAAAAAGCCAGTGTTTGACAAATTAAAGTATATTCAATGTACCACAAATTAAAGTAGTAACTTCTAATACAAATGACCATTATATACAGCTTGTCAACTACACATCCTTCAAAATAACTGAAAATTGCAGGCAAACTAATCCCTAACATTACTTTGGAATGTTACAGTAAAGAAAATTCTTCAGATTAGAGGATGAAAAGTGCATATTTTGCCAAAGTAAGAACTATCTTGAAAAAGTAATATATATGCAGTATAATATATTGGACTTAAGGAAATGTCACAGCAATCGCATCACCTAATCAGTTTTCCTAGTCATTCATATCATAATTTAGATCACATTGTATATCACATCCAAAGGTGAAAGGCAAAAAGCCTGAGGATGTTGCCAGATTTACAACAGTATTTATAAATATTCATGAGCCTACAGCATTTCCTCAAGATGCCCTTTGACAAACTTTCCAGGAGAATTGAGACTTTGTCAGGATTTCAAAGATCACATGATTCTAGAAGCTTGTTATAAATGTACACTATGATTTTGGGGGGAAAATTTGTTGAAAGTCTTAGTAGCATGTATGTTCATACTCATACTAATTAGTCACTGAGGATCCCATCAAACCACCTTACCATAGGAATTTCTCACCAGTTTACCAAGGACATGATCTGAGAGGCTAGAACTTAAAAGAGAGATACATCCATTCACACAAAACTTAAAAAAAATTTAAAAGACTGACCATTTATTCACACATTGTGTTCTGAAAACAACTGTACGTATCTGGTTGATTATGTCACTACGGTTTATGTCAAACCCTATTAATGAAATGACACTGTAGATGCACTGTGAATAAATCCCTTAAGCAGTACTTTCAACCCTCTGTATTTAATCAGATTCTTATGCTTCTGGATAAAGAAGAGGAAATAGGGGAATGCCTTTAAAAAAATACTGGCAAGGTTGATTGAATAATTATTACCTATCAGAAATTATAAATAAGTTTCAATTGAAAATATAGAATGTGAAAGCATGCTCATATGCTCCTATTAATAGTAACATTTGATTTAATCTTTGGGAAAGTATTTCACAGTATTCAACAATGTTCATAACCCATATTTTGTCATTTCACATACAGTAATATATCATAGTAAAACAGTGTATAGAAAATGCACATAGAGCATTATTAGAATAATCAACAATTGGAAATATCCCAAATATCCAATGATAGAAGGATTGTATAAATTATTAGTATATTAATATGTATAAATATTTAAGTAATTAGAAAGAATACTTATAAAGAGGTCTTAATGTAGACTGGCTTAGGAAAGGAAAATAAAAAACAGACTTCCAAATTATATACAAAATTTTATAAATTCTGTATATGTATACAGTATGGTATCAATGACTTTATTATATACATAGAAAAAATGTAATAAAAACTAAGCTTATGAGATTTTAGACTTTTAGCATTTCACTTACAGAATCAGAAAATATCATTTTAATATTTTTTAAAACAGACTTTATGTTTTAGAACAGTTTTAAGTCCAAAGCAAAATTGAGCAAGAAGTGCAGGGAGTCCTCATATACCCACTGACTCCACATATACACAGCCTCCACACGATCAACATCCCAATGAACCTACAGTGACACATCATTATCACCCAAAGTTCATGGTTCACATTAGATTTACTCTTGGTGTTGTCCATTCTATGGGTTTTGACAAATGTGTAATGACATGTACCCTCCATTGTACTATCATACAGAATAGGTTCATTGCCCTGAAATTCCTCTGTACTCTACCTATTCATCTCTCCCTTCCCCCTAACCACTGTCTCCATAATTTTGCCTTTTCTGGAATGTCATATAGTCCAGAGTGTCGTGCAGTTGGAATCATACAGTATGTAATCTTTACAGATTAGCTTTTTTCACTTAGTAATATGCATTAAATATTTCTCCATGTCTTTTTCTGGCTTGATAGCTCATTTCTTTTTAGCCCTGAGTGATATACCATTGTCTAGATGTACATGAGGACTCGTGGCTGCTGCCGACTGTTTTCAGTATTGACATTCAGAATTATATAATAAAAGGCACATCAGTTACTCCCACAGAAAACATAGCAGGAGTTTAAGCTGACACTAAGGACACCTACAGGGTTATTGTACACTCTATAGTTACAGCCCTTCCTTAAAGAAGAAGAATTTTGCAGAGAGTACCCACGTTTTACATAAAATGTGTTCTACTGAAATATGCAAAAGTCAGATTTTTAAAAAGTGTCATTTAACCAGACTTCTAAATATATATTAAAATTTCTAATTATTTTTCATGAAAGCATTTCCTGTTCGTGGATCCCAAAACCCTGAGAATAAGCATTTTCACAGGTGGCTAGAGGCTTTGAGGGGAGGGCCATAGAGCCTTGTCAGCTGTCCCCAGAGACAGGAGCTGGGGAATTTGACCCTGATATTTTCTCCTCTAGGGGCTCCTCCTTCTGCACTAACTCCAAGGTGGTGGTTGGATTCCAACAAAATAATTGAACCTATACATTCGGCTACACTTGTTCTCTCAAAAATAAAGGTTGTTGTGTTGGGTTTTTTTTTCTCTCTGTTTTTCCCTAGTGACCACAGATCATAGCAACAAAAGGCAGAGCCTTACTTTGCATATTATCTCAGTTCCCACCACCACCAGGAAATTGTGAGTTTCCTGAACTGAGAGACAAGCTCAAGCCCTCCTTGAGTTCTCTGTGGGACGTCTCGGAATCCAGGGGTGGGAGAGGAGGAGGAGGAAGTTAGAGACAGGGTATGCTGGACCACAAAGTTTCAGAATTACCACTAGCATTCATCTTTTAGAGGTTTTGTTTAAGCTCTATTAACACAAATTTTGACAAGCTGACCCTTACGAAATCCCAAATGCACATGTGGGTTTGTTCCTATGATCCCTTAAAATTCCTTCATTATAAACCTTTAATTTATATAAAAAGTAAATGAAATATAAGTATTACGGTAACCCCTACTCAAACCTTTGACCTGAACCAGTCTTCTTAGGTAAACGTGGCAGTAGCCAAGATGGTAAAGCTAAGTCATTCTATCAGATCTGAATCTGTGACTAGCACTCTGAGAGTAGATGGTTTTAGGTACCATCCTGGGAATCTCCAACGTAAATAATTTCTATGGTGTTTTAATAAAATTGGTTATTAAATTTAATCAGTTAGAAGCTTCTTTGAAAAAAAATATACATATGTATGAATGACAGTCGTAGCAGCTTTGGGCAATGGGGAATTTTTAAATATGCAGTTGTAGAACTGGAAAGGAACTGAGCTCTGCACATTTACTATAGGAATGTCTACACATCCTTAGCAACAAATAACTGAATTCACTTCCATGCAACATGGGTTCCAGTCTTCCCACAGCAGGCAGTGTCATCACTGCACAATAACTCAAAGTAATCTTTGCTCACAGGCTCCGGACGCGCAGGCTCAGCGGCCATGGCTCACGGGCCCAGCCGCTCCGCGGCATGTGGCATCTTCCCCGACTGGGGCACGAACCCATGTCCCCTGCATCGGCAGGCGGACTCTCAACCACTGCACCACCAGGGAAGCCCTGAAAGTAATCTTTAAATTGGTATTGTAGGGAAGAGAGAATTCAGTAATTCAAACAGCAGTTTAGAAATGTATATATTTTAATCTATATTATGTAGGAACTTCAAAGCCAATATTGCAAATTCAGACTTATCTGAACATATTTGGAGATTTAGGGAGACAATCTTCCAGGGGTTAAATCCGTAAGATGATTTAAGGGGACAATGGGAAAGAAAAAGATCAGAAGTATTTGGGCTGCTGGCTTCATCCTGACTTCCATGGTACTAAAATCCATGAGCCGTCTCTTAAAGTCTCAGTTTGTACAACTATTTCAGAATAAACTCTTCTAAAGAAAGATAAGAGAAGTGCTTAAGAAATTTTAGATAATCACAGAAATAATTGTTAGAATGGGAGGGAAAAGGGGACTCTGACTCAGAATATCTTCTGGTCCTGTCTTTTCTATGGCAGTGCCCAGAGAGTGTAGACTACAGCAGAGCAGTAGTGCAGATCCTAAATTGCAAAGCACTGAAAATATCTTAGAGGTCAAGGACACAGATTTGTGGCCTAGAAAAGCAACACAGCACAAAATGGATGGAGAGAATCCCTCAACACCAATGGGAAACAATACAGCAAGGTACAAAGCAAGCCATCTGCACATGACAACCAGGAAGACTGTTAACAGGGTTTTCCCTGCCCCCTTTCCAGCTGCCCTGGACTTCACAGATGAAGATGGCAGGAGCTAAAAAAGAGTTTCTGCTTTGTTAAGAATTCCTTACAGGGGGGCTGGGAGCTGAGGCTGGGGCTTCGGAGGTCAGATCCCAGGGAGAGGACTGTGGTTGGCTGAGTGAACACAACCTGAAGGGGGCTAGCGCACCGCAGCTAGCCGGGAAGGAGTCTGGGAAAAAGTCTGGAACTGCCTAAGAGGCAAGAGACCATTGTTTCAGGGTGCACGAGGAGAGGGGATACAGAGCACCGCCTAAATGAACTTCAGAGACAGGCACGAGCCACAGCTATCAGTGCGGACATCAGAGACGGGCATGAGACGCTAAGGCTGCTACTGCAGCCACCAAGAACCCTATGTGCAACCACAGGTCACTATCCACACCTCCTCTCCCGGGAGCCTGTGCAGCCCGCCACTGCCAGGGTCCGGTGATTCAGGGACAACTTCTCTGGGAGATGTTGCAATGTCATGCCAGCCTCTGCCACTGCAGACTCGCCCCTCATTCCATACCCCTCCCTACCCCTGGCCAGAGTGAGCCAGAGCCCCATAATCAGCTGCTCCTCTAACCCCGTCCTGTCTGGGCGGGGAACAGATGCCCTCAAGCGACCTACACGCAGAGGTAGGGCCAAATCCAAAGCTGAATCCCAGGAGCTGTGCAGAGAGGAGAAAGGGAAATTTCTCCCAGCAGCCTCAGGAGCAGCGGATTAAATCTCCACAATTAACTTGATGTACCCTGCATCTCTGGAATACCTGAATAGACACAAATCATCCCAAAATTGAGGCAGTGGACTTTGTGTGATTTTGTCTGTATACATTTGCTTTTACCATTTGTCCTAGGGTTCTGTCGGTCTGTTTTCTTTTTTTTGTTTAGTTTTTTTAGCACTTGATATCACTGGTGGATTTCTTTTTGGTTTGGTTGCTCTCTTCTTTCTATCTTTCTTTTTCTTTTCTTTTTTTAAATTACTTTTTAATTTTTTTACATTTACTTTTTTATTTTTTAAATAACTTTATTTTATTTTTTTGTCTCCTTTCTTTTTTTCTCCCTTTTCTTCTGAGCCATGTAGCTGACAGGGTCTTAGAGCTCCAGCTGGGTTACAGGCCTGTGCCTCTGAGGTGGGAGAGCTGAGTTGAGGACATTGGTCCACCAGAGACATCGCGGCTCCACGTAATTTCAAATGGCGAAAGCTCTCCCAAAGATCTCCATCTCAGCACTAATACCTAGCTCCACTCAATGATCAGCAAGCTACAGTGCTGGACACCCTACACCAAACAACTAGCAAGACAGGAACACAACCACACCCATTAGTAGAGAGGCTGCCTAAAATCATAATAAGTTCACAGGCACCCCAAAACACACCACCAGACACAGTCCTGCCCACCAGAAATACAAGATCCAGCCTCATCCACCAGAACACAGGCACCAGTCCCCTCAACCAGGAAGCCTACACAACACACTGAACCAACCTTAGCCACTGGGGGCAGACACAAAAAACAATGGGAACTGTGGACCTGCAGCCTGCGAAAAGGAGACCCCAAACACAGTAAGTTAAGCAAAATGAGAAGACAGACAAACACAGCAGATGAAGGAGCAGGGTAAAAACCCATCAGACCAAACAAATGAAGAGGAAATAGGCAGTCTACCTAAAAAAGAATTCAGAGTAATGATAGTAAAGCTGATCTAAAATCTTGGAAATAGAATGGCGAAAATACAAGAAACGTTTAACAAGGTCCTACAAAAACTAAAGAGCAAACAATGATGAACAACACAATAAATGAAATTAAAAATAATCTAGAAGGTATCAATAGCAGAATTAACTGAGGCAGAAGAACGGATAAGTGACTTGGGAGATAAAATAGTGGAAATATTAAAAATAATCTAGAAGGTATCAATAGCAGAATTAACTGAGGCAGAAGAACGGATAAGTGACTTGGAAGATAAAATAGTGGAAATAACTACCACAGAGAAGAATAAACAAAAAAGAATGAAAAGAATTGAGGACAGTCTTAGAGACCTCTGGGACAACATTAAATGCACCAACACTTGAATTATTGGGGTCCCAGAAGAAGAAGAAGAGAAAAAGAGAGACTACGAAAATATTTGAAGAGATTATAGTTGAAAACTTCACTAATATGGGAAAGGAAATAGTCAAGTCCGGGAAGCACAGAGAGTCCCATACAGGATAAATACAAGGAGAAACACGCCAAGACACACATTATTCAAACTATCAGAAGTTAAATACAAAGAAAAATATTAACAGCAAAAAGGGAAAAACAACAAATATCATACAATGGAATCCCCATAAGGTTAACAGCTGATCTTTCAGCAGAAACTCTGTAAGCCAGAAGGGAGTGGCAGGACATATTTAAAGAGATGAAACGAAAACACCTAAAACCAAGATTACTCTACCCAGCAAGGATCTCATTCAGATTCAACAGAGAAATCAAAACCTTTACAGACAAGCAAAAGCTAAGAGAACTCAGCACTACCAATCCAGCTTTACAGCAAATGCTAAAGGAACTTATCTAGGCAGGTAACACAAGAGAAGAAAAAGAGCTACAATAGCAAATACAAAACAATTAAGAAAATGGTAACAGGAACATACTTATCAATAACTACCTTAAATGTAAATGGATTTAAATGCGGGTCCACCAGAGACATCGCGGCTCCACGTAATTTCAAATGGCGAAAGCTCTCCCAAAGATCTCCATCTCAGCACTAATACCTAGCTCCACTCAACGATCAGCAAGCTACAGTGCTGGACACCCTACACCAAACAACTAGCAAGACAGGAACACACCACACCCATTAGTAGAGAGGCTGCCTAAAATCATAATAAGTTCACAGGCACCCCAAAACACACCACCAGACACAGTCCTGCCCACCAGAAATACAAGATCCAGCCTCATCCACCAGAACACAGGCACCAGTCCCCTCAACCAGGAAGCCTACACAACACACTGAACCAACCTTAGCCACTGGGGGCAGACACAAAAAACAATGGGAACTGTGGACCTGCAGCCTGCGAAAAGGAGACCCCAAACACAGTAAGTTAAGCAAAATGAGAAGACAGACAAACACAGCAGATGAAGGAGCAGGGTAACA
>NC_041232.1:43350179-43370259 GCF_002837175.3 Physeter macrocephalus
GGGCTCATGGAACATTCTCCAGGATAGATCATATCTTGGGTCACAAACCAAGCCTTGGTAAATTTAAGAAAATTGAAATCATATCAAGTATCTTTTCCGACCACAATGCTATGAAACTAGACATCAAATACAGGAAAATATCTGGGAAAAATACAAAAACATGGAGGCTCAACAATTCACTACTAAATAATCAAGAGATCACTGAAGAAATCAAAGAGTAAATCAAAAAATACCTAGAAACAAATGACAATGAAAACACGACGACCCAAAACCTATGGGATGCAGCAAAAGCAGTTCTAAGAAGGAAGTTTATAGCAATACAATCCTACCTCAAGAAACAAGAAATATCTCATATAAACAACCTAAACGTATACCTAAAGCAATTAGAGAAAGAAGAACAAAAAACCCCCAAAGTTAGCAGAAGGAAAGAAGTCATAAAGATCAGATCAGAAATAAAGGAAAAAATAGCCAAGATCAATAAAACTAAAAGCTGGTTCTCTGAGAACAGAAACGAAATTGATAAACCATTAGCCAGACACATCAAGAAAAAAAGAAGACTCGAATCAGTAGAAATAGAAATGAAAAAGGAGAAGTAACAACTGACACTGCAGAAATACAAAGGATCATGAGAGATTATTACAAGCAACTCTATGCCAATAAAATGGACAACCTGGAAAAATGGACATAGTCTTAGAAAAGCACAACCTTCTGAGACTGAACCAGGATGAAATAGAAAATATAAACAACCCAATGAGAAGCACTGAAATTGAGACTGTGATTGAAAATCTTCCAACAAACAAAAGCCCAGGACCCATTGGCTTCACAGGCGAATCCTATCAAACATTTAGAGAAGAGCTAACACCTTTCCTTCTCAAACTCTTCCAAAATTTAGCAGAGGGAAGAACACTCCCAAACTCATTCTACAAGGCCACCATCACCCTGATAACAAAACCAGACAGAGATGTCACAAAGAAAGGAAAGTACAGGCCAATATCACTGGTGAACAAAGATGCAAAAATCCTCAACAAAATACTAGCAAACAGAATCCAACAGCACATTAAAAGGATCATACACCATGATCAAGTGGGGTTTATCCCAGCAATGCAAGGATTCTTCAATATACACAAATCAATCAATGTGATAAACCATATTAACAAGCTGAAGGAGAAAAACCATGTGATCATCTCAATAGATACAGAAAAAGCTTTCAACAAAATTCAACACCTATTTATGAGAAAAACCCTCCAGAAAGTAGGCATAGAGGGAACTGACCTCAACATAATAAAGTCCATATATGACAAACCCAAAGCCAACATCATTCTCAATGTTGAAAAACTGAAACCTTTCTTCTAAAATAAGGATTAAGACAAGGTTACCCACTCTCACCACTCTTATTCAACATAGTTTTGGAAGTTTTAGCCACAGCAATCAGAGAAGAAAAAGGAATAAAAGGAATCCAAATTGGAAAAGAAGAAATAAAGCTGTCACTGTTTTCAGATGATATGATACTATGCATAGAGAATCCTAAAGATGCCACCAGAAACTTACTAGAGCTAATCACTTAATTTGGTAAAGTAGCAGGATACAAAATTAACACACAGAAATCTCTTGCATTCCAATGCACTAATGATGAAAAATCTGAAAGAGAAATTAAGGAAACACTTCCATTTACCTTTGCAACAAAAGAATAAAATACCTAGGAATAAACCTATCTATGGAGACAAAAGACCTGTACTGAGAAAACTATAAGACACTGATGAAAGAAGTTAAAGATGATACAAACAGATGGAGAGATATAACATGTTCTTGGAATGGAAGAATCAACATTGTGAAAATGACTATGCAACCCAAAGCAATCTATAGATTCAATGCAATCCCTATCAAATAACAATGGCATTTTTCACAGAAGTAGAACAAAAAATTTCACACTTTTTAATGGAAACACAAAAGACCTCGAATAGCCAAAGCAATCTTGAGAAAGAAAAACAGAGCTGGAGGATTCAGGCTCCCAGACTTCAGACTATACTACAAAGCTACAGTAATCAAGACAGTATAGTACTGGCAGAAAAACAGAAATATAGATCAATGGAACAGATCAAAGCCTAGGGATAAACTCATGAACATATGGTCACCTTATTTTTTATAAACGAGGCAAGAATATACAATGGAGAAAAGACAGCCTCTTTAATAAGTGGTGCTGGAAAAACTGGACAGCTCCATGTGAAAGAATGATATTAGAATACTCCCTAACACCATACACAAAAATAAACTCAGTCTTCTGCCCATTTTTGGATTGGGTTGTTTGTTTTTTTGTTATTGAGCTGCATGAGTTGCTTATAAATTTTGGAGATTAATCCTTTGAGGAAAACATAGGCAGAACACTCTATGACATAAATCACAGCAAGATCCTTTTTGATCCACCTCCTAGAGAAATGGAAATAAACATAAAAATATACAAATGGGACCTAATGAAACTTCAAAGCTTTTGCACAGCAAAGGAAACCATAAACAAAATGAAAAGACAACCCTCAGAATGGGAGAAAATATTTGCAAATGAAGCAGCTGACAGAGGATTAATCTCCACAATTTACAAGCAGCTCATGCAAATCAATATGAAGAAAAGAAACAGCCCAATCCAAAAATGGGCAGAAGACCTAAATAGACATTTCTCCAAAGAAGATATACAGATTGCCAACAAACACATGAAAGGATGCTCAACATCACTAATCATTAGAGAAATGCAAATCAAAACTACAATGAGGTATCACCTCACACCAGTCAGATTGGCCAGCGTCAAACAATCTACAAACAATACATGCTGGAGAGGGTGTGGAGAAAAGGGAAGCCTCTTGCACTGTTGGTGCGAATGTAAATTGATACAGCCACTATGGAGAACAGTATGGAGGTTCCTTAAAAAACTAAAAATAGAACTACCATATGACTCAGCAATCCCACTACTAGGCATATACCCTGAGAAAACCATAATTCAAAGAGAGTCATGTACCACAATGTTCACTGCAGCTTTGTTTACAGTAGCCAGGACCTGGAAGCAATAATGTAAAATAGATAGCCAGTGGGAAGCAGCTGCATAGCACAGGGAGATCAGCTTGGTGATTTTTAACCACCTAGAGGGGTAGGATAGGGAGGGTGGGAGGCAGATGCAAGAGGGAGGGGAGGGATATGGAGATATATGTATGTGTATAGATGATTCAATGTTATAAAGCAGAAACTAACACACCATTGTAAAGCAATTATACTCAAATAAAGATGTTAAAAAAAAAGAATTCCTCACAGACTTAGGAAAGCACTATATTCACAATTACAGTTTTATTATAAAGGGGAAAATCAAAACTAGCCAAAAGAAGAGATGTGTATGGTAAGATCTGGGGGAGTACTAAACAGGAAATTTCTCAGTCCTCAGGAAACATCGCCTTCTTCGCACATCAATATATGCTTACCAACTAGGGAAGCTCACCTGTGCTCAGGTGTCCAGATCTTTTATTGGGGTTCCATTACAGAAGTATGATTGACTGAATCAGTAACCAAGTGATTGAGCTCAATCTGTAGTCTGTGTACCAAGAGGTCACGAGGTCAGGCTGGTATCACATGGCTCAAAGCCCCAACACTCAAATTCCAACTTGAAACTATCCACAGGCCCACCATGAGCTACCTTGTTAGTATAAACTCAGATGTAGTCCAAGGGACCCCCTATGAATAACAAAGACCCTCCTATCACTCATGAAATTCAAGGGAACCAGGATCAAAGGCCAGAAATTCTTTGCTATACAACATTAAGTCATTTAATTCTCTTAACAATGCTTTGAAGGATGAACAATTGTTTTCACAATTTTACACAGTGGAGGGTAGTTTAGTAACTTGCCCAAAGTCCACACAGCTACTGAATAGACAGAAAATCTGACCAAAAAAAAAAAAAACTTTCTATGCCCTAATTCTATCTTTGAAATTCTACCTTTCATGCAAATATTGGTTACACTTTGAATTAATTCGTTGTTCAATTTTTTAAACAGTTTTATCATAGTCTATTATCTATGTATATTTTTATAGACTGATATCATGTTTCAGTTGGTGACAACTGAAGGTAAACCATCTTTTTCCATTATAAACTAGCCATCCCCTATATCTAACAGGAAACTACAAAAGCTTGCAGAAAAAAACCCCACTAAATTAGGAAAACATGGGTTGTCAATAGAAGTGTTATCAGTATCCCAATGTTTACTGAGAATATACTATGAACTAACTTAGTGTTGTAAACAATAAAACTGTAACAGGATCCCTTCCTTCTTGGGGTTTAGGATCCCATTGAGGATATCAGGCTAATAGTACATGATACAATTAGCAAACAATTAAGTGTGTAACTGTTTTGTACTGGCTAAATAATAAACACAATGGAAACAGAGGGAAAGGAGATAACCTGTATAATTTGTCTGCTACTGGCAATCTTACAAGTAACTTGGATCAGCTGAGGTTGTGAAAAGCAGATAGCATATAACTGCAGAGCCAGTCAGGAGTTGAAAGGAGGCAGAAAATGGTTGGCTAGAGATTGGTAGAGCACCGTTACTTCAAATAAAATGCGGCTTTATGAGAGGTAGTGATAAGGATTGCTTTTGTTTGAGTCTCTCCTTTGCTTCATACTTCTATCTGCTCTGACCCCTCATATCTCCGAAGGTCTTTTATTCTTCACTGTACATTTTGATCTTCTAACTTTTCTCTAATGAGACAGTTTTGCCTGCTCCCACAAGACTATTTATCCTGGCTAGAAGATGTGTTGCATTTGTAGGTAGTTACCAACCTGGCAAGGGTTGGCATGTGTAGTGGCGTTTTTTCTCTGACACCCACTAGAGGGAGCGATCCCCCTGAACCTCACCTTATACCATCTCTAACATCAGGAAGGATACTGTTTTCAGGGAGAGGTGAGAATTGATAAGAGAGGGATTTACAAATTATTTTTAATAAGAATCTATCTTGTTTCTCATCAACTTTCTGATGAAATTATATTTGAAGTCATACAGTTTTAAAATTAACATAGCAAAGCAATACTTTAAGCAGTGAAAGCCTATACTTATAATGTATGTATTTACATAATACAACTAAAAGATAAAGCAAAGTATCTCATAACCATACAAGGTTTTGTTATCTAATAACAAAACCTTGTATGTTATATTAGTATAATTGTGGGCATTCTAGTAATTTTCTACATGGGATATTTTCATAGAGAATATTAAGATGAACTTTATGCTAATCCCTATAATAATTTTTAAAATTCTGAACTGGTGGTTTTAAGTTGGTTTTTTCATATTTTTTATACTTTGTAAATGTACACTTATAATTCTAAAAACTATGATAATATTTCTCTGTAATTTTCACATATATTTTCTTTTGTAAAGAGATTTCCTCCAGTTTACCCAACAGATTGCTTCAGTTGTTTCCTCTGTTTCATATACTATTGAATGGATTTCTGTTTACTGCTTGCTTTCTTGATTGATTCTTTGCATTTTGCTTTTTGACATAACTACAGGGAATCTCATCTTTAGTGCATTCGTAGAGACTAAGATTATTAGGGGAGAAGAGCATGGTAGATTACACTCTTTTGAAATATATGTTCTGGTAGCTAGTCATTGTATATTATTGCCAGATTTAATGTATGTAAAATACAGTTACAATAGAAATGGAAGACTAATAAAAAGAGATTTTCTTCTAACAACAGAAACAGAAACTTTTCAATAAAATAAGAGCATGTGAAAACATTATCAGACTTTTCCACCATGTCAAAAATTTTGTTTAAAATTTAAGTGACTGGGATTCCCTTGTGGCACAGTGGTTGAGAGTCCGCCTGCCGATGCAGGGGACGCGGGTTCGTGCCCCGGTCCGGAAGATCCCACATGCCGCAGAGCGGCTAGGCCCATGAGCCATGACCGCTGAGCCTGCGCATCCGGAGGCAACGGGAGAGGCCACGGCAGTGAGAGGCCCGCATACCGCAAAAAAAAAAAAAAAAAAAAATTAAGTGACTTTTTCTACTTAATGTAAAAAATATTTCTCTAAAACTACTTTCAAAGAAAAAATTTATTATAAGTGCAATTTATTTAAATAGCAGAGAGCTACTGTATTTGTAAATCATTATTTCCATGCAGACAATTGTTTGAGCAACTTTTACTAGCACTTAACAATGTGTTGCTACCTTAATGGCACAAAGCAATGGTTTGTAATTTTGTGAAGTTTGTATTGATAAATCTGTCATTTACCAGTGGTTAGCAACTAATTTTCAGACATTCCTAATGCAAAGTATATCCAACTAATTTTAAAAATTCATTAATGTTTCTATGTACCAGATGGCACAATGTAAGAAATGTTTGAAGTACACAGCAATTAAAACTCTTAAACATATAATAGCCTAGCTGGCAATTTGTTATCTATATTGCATGTACAAAATATCCATCTGAATATATTGAATTTCTAAGAACCTAAGTAAATGTATCAGGCTTGAGACAAATTCACGTTCTGATTTCTAAAGACTACATTTAGTCTTAGATGTAGTCTAAGACTACAACCGCATTTCAAACTGATTGGAAAAGCTCAGAAAAATGTAGATACCAAGCATTTAAAAATTTATCTTCAGAGACCAACTGGGTGATTTGCCTTGGAAAAGAAAATCATTTTAAAACAAAAAATGCTCTTGCTAACATCCTGTTAAAAGCAAGTACAGTTTTGACTTAGAAGAAACAAAAATGCTAAATTTCAAATTTAATGTTGTATTTTATAGGCTAGATTTTAAATCTGAATAGTAATTTATTTAAGTCCACACTGATTGTATTCACCGAAACAAATATACTATCTGTTTAAACATGGCAATGCACAGATTACCTCAATTGTCTGGTTAAGAAATATTGCTCATCTAAGATTTATTTGAATGAGTTGAGAATGCATTTTTCACTCCATGCATTATTCAGCACCCTTTTCATCATGAACTAAAATACTGTTTCCCTTTTAACTCTATATTAATAGGTGAAAATGTCCCCGTAAATTCAGAATATGTTCAATTCCCTTAAATGTTCTGTCTTGCTTGAAAATAATGTTAAATAGATATTTAAAAGCTCATATGTCTTAGATAGAGACAATCTAGTTTTGAAAATGTAAGTTTTTTTCATTTCTAACAGGAAAAAATTTAAGAAAATGATAAAACAAGTAAACTATCTACTTAGGTTTAAGATCTACTAGTCACTGTGCACTCATTTTTAAATTTTATTTTTATAACATACTTATGTCATAGATTTTATTGTTTTACAGAAGAAGAAACTGAAGCTTAGGGAGGTTATACTTGCTCAAGGTCACAGAGATAGTTACTTGAAAAACTAAAATTTAGAGCCTCTTCTCTCTAATTCCCAAGAGGTGATTTTTTATAAAAATTGTCCTCTAGAATCAGATTATTCAATCTGAAAGCCTGGAAGACAACTATGAGCAGCATCTCTTCGGGCAAGATACTGGGCAGAAATCTCTAGAACTATGATTCTGTTTAAACCTGTACTTTATAAGGATGTGGCAAACATAATGAACTTACCTTAGAGGAAAACTCTATTAGGGTTTTTTAAGAAGAACAGACATTAAGGATATCATAGTCTGGTTGAAAAATAGAACATTCACATAAAAGTGGCTTTAAATATGTCAAATCACAAACATATGTCCATATATATGAATTATACACAAGTCAGAGATAAATACTGTTTTCAGATGGCTGTGATGAAGAATTAATTGAAAATATTGGGGAGCACTTGGCTTCATAGCTTGAAAAAATAAGAATTGAGATTTAGTGAATTAGAAAAATTAAATTTCTGGATTATTTTCCCAGATCATAATTGTCTTAAAACATAAGCCATTTATGAAATTTTAAAAAATCTAATATCATAAAGAGTAGTACAATTTAAGTATTGCTTCCTTCACTTTCTGATTGTAATACTAATATATACTAACACTAATACGTAGTATTATAGGTAGTATTAAGCTAAGAAAATTTAGGAGTCTGATGCAGTATGTAAACACATTTCATTGAGTGGCTTAGCTAGACCGTATTCGGAAAAATTCTCAGCAAGTCCTGTTCTTTCAAATATCCTAAATTCACTGTTTAGTCCTATCCCATTTACATATGATGCAAAAGTAAACCCAGTCTACATTATTATAAAAATTGAGAAAAATCGATAATAAAAAATTATTTTGTTAACTCAGACTGTCTAAATATTGGTCACATCTTACAAAAACCATTTTGGTGAGATGTAGAAAGTCTATTATGAGACTACCATAAAAATCTCAATTATAGATAGTATCATCAAATTATAGATAGTTTGATCATTCAATTGATTATTGTTATGATCACATGATTGATTTCAAGACAGTAAATGAAAATCAGTTGTAAAAAAAAATATTAGATGGTTTTGATTCAATAGAAATCTTTTATCTAATAAACCACATCTAATTCATAAACTTAATGAAAATTTTCCATGTAATTATATAATAAATTATTGCCCAGCTAGATGTTATCCTTTCCCAGGATTCCTGGGAATAACTAAAAGCACACAGTTATTTTTTTTTAATAATAAAAACTAACAACCAACCAGTCCAACAGACAAACAGGGAGCTTGTCCTTCAAAGGAGAGTGCCATTATAGTTATAATATATCCCATAAAATAAATACAAAACTGTTCTCCTTGGTTGCTGCTCTAAGAGGTATTATAGTGAATTATCATGGAACTACAGTAAATTCAAATAGAAACTTAAATATGTTATACTGAATTTTCATCACAATAACAGTAAAAAACCACATAACTATCTTTGGAAATCACACTTCTTGTAACAAATAAAAACTGAGTTTACTGAGGCAAATACTTAGCAAGCTTGTTTTGTAACATTTAACAGTTGAAAATGAAAGAAATTTCAAGATATTTTTAAATCTAATAAATTCTGAAAAATAAAGGTGACTAAACAGATTTATTTTTATTAAATTATAGATTTTAAATCCCTAGGAAATCTTAACTTAAAGGAATAATCATCTGTTCACATAACTAATCAAGTAAAAATATTAGATGTACAAACAATTTTGATCTAAAACACAGCTAAAGCTTCTAAGAACACTTAGTAATTATATTTATCCCTGTGTGATATAAAAAGTTAATGTTTAGAGGCAGATTGTATTCTCCAAACTGCCCTTAACAGTATTCTCACTCCATATGCTCCTCCAGAAGCTTGCCATCCCCATCAAAAGGAAGAGGCTATTTCCCTCCTCTTCTATATGAGTACCTTGTGGTGGTAATGTTTTTGTAAAGATTGCACTTAGGGCCTCAAGTTGTTCTCTTCAGCTGGTCCTTCACATTCTAGTTACAGCTGTTTTCCTTCTCTTCCATCGCCCTACTTTCCTTTATGTATATAGGTTGATGCTGATGACCCAGAAGAAGGTGATGCTGTTAACTGGCTTCCCCTGCAATACTATATATTGCCTTACACTCGTCCATGTCACGTACTGAACTGCATCAGTCATCACCTTCACTTTGGTTTTGTAGCAGGTGTGTGCTCAATTGTGCAACACTCGTTGTTGGATTAATACAGTGTGAAGTTTATCTCACAAGCAAATATAGTGTCTTTGTATTTTACTTCAATCCCATATTAATGTATTGAGTCCAAAGTTATTACTAAAATTTTTCAATTAAATTCATCTTAATATAATGGAGATAGTTTTGTGATTCAGTGCAGAGTTTCAATACAAGGAAGGTAGATTGAGACACCTAAAAAACTTTTCATAAATACAGATGCCAAGGCCAAAATCTAGACCTACTGAATCATAATATCTGAGGGTTGGTCCCGGGCATTCATTAGCTTACATAGTACTTTCAAATGTTGTGGTGATGCTCATCCTAGTTAAGAATTATCTTTCAGTGTTTTCAATGATTTTTAGGATTTGGAAAAATTAGAAATTATATCTCTCATGAATGTCATGGATCTAGAAGGATTTAGTGTAGTAGAACATTTCATAGAATATATATATATATATGTATATATAACAATCCTGTACTGAGAGGGAAAGTATTCCATGCTCCAGCCTGAGCTCTGTGAATGAATGCTTGGCTTATTTTTACTGGATTTTTTTCCCCTTAATCTGCAAAATGGGGAAGAAACATGTTATATGGTGGTTGTAGTAATCATGTGTGAATATTCAGATTGCATTTCAAAAAAGGATATAGACCCTCACTGTTTTAAGTTGTTTTAAGTACTTTATGTTATAGTACCTAGTGGTGGGAAAATTGATTTATACTGGAGAGAAATTCTCCTACTACCACAGCAGAAGCAGATTTGCAGGTCCTGATGAAGTCCTCATATTTTTTTTAATAGACTCAAAAACTTTCACAGTTTTAAGTATACAGAAAAATTGAGCATGGGGGCTTCCCTGGTGGCGCAGTGGTTGCGCGTCCGCCTGCTGATGCAGGGGAACCGGGTTCGCGCCCCGGTCTGGGAGGATCCCACATGCCGCGGAGCGGCTGGGCCCGTGAGCCATGGCCGCTGGGCCTGCGCGTCCGGAGCCTGTGCTCCGCAACGGGAGAGGCCACGGCAGAGGGAGGCCCGCATACCACAAAAAAAAAAAAAAAAAAATTGAGCAGAACTTACAAAGGGTTTCCATATACCCCCAGAGCCCCCATGCTGGTTTCCCAGAAACCAAACTGTCTTCCAAAGTGGCTATGCCATTTTGCATTCTTAACAGCAATGAATGAGAATTTCTATTTCTCTACTTCCTTGCCAGCATTTCATGTTGACATTTTTTTATTTTGTTGGATTTTAGCCATTCAAATAGCTGTGAAGTGATGTCTCGTTGTTTTAGAGATTGAGAGTTTTAAAAGAGTAAATTGGAAGACAGATTGGCTGTTTCTTACAAAACTCTTACCACATTATCCATGATCATACTCCTTGGTATTTACTCAAATGAGTTGAAAACTTATGTCCACATAAAAACCTACACAAAGATATCTGAGATTCCTTGTGTGAATATTTGAGACCCTTTGTGTGCTCACCTGTGTGAGGTCATAGTTTCATGGCTATGTGGAAAGCTTCACACTGAATCAAGCTCCAATTATTATTTCATTGAGGTTTTGCAATGTTGAGTTTATTTTGTTTTCTCAGGAATAAATTTTCCAGGGACATTTTTGGTTATCTGAACAGATTCTTATTGTTCCTGGGTGAAATTGATTTTGAGTATTCTAATACCTGCTCCTACTATCTATATGCTTGCCCAGGTCTTGAGTATTGTTTGTCTATAAAAGAAAAAATTTATATGAAGAGGGTAGGCAGAGGAATGGTAAGGCAGTTCTTGAGCTGGCTCCTGGAATGAAAGAGTTTAAAAGGTTAATTCTCAAACCCTTGCCTTTTTGACAAACTTTGTCTTGAATTACCATTTCAAAACTTTATAAAGGGAAATTTCTACTTTAACCCAATATATAGGAACAGAGACCAGATTTGCCCTCACATTCGAAAAGAACAAAAAACATCAAACATAGAAAGCAATGGTTTCAAGACATTCCATCAGGCAGTGAAGGACACTGCTCCCTGAGAAATGAGACACAAATGAAATGAGTCCTATGATCGTGCCAGCTTACTATGTTGAGAGAATTTTCAAGGGGAACAAGGAGGGAAAGTACGGGCAAGACTCAGCAGATCGTCTAAGGCGATGCATCTGAGAATCTGAAAAGAAAAACATCTAGAGTTCATAGAGCAGGATATAAGAAAGAAAAGGGCTGCATAGAAAGAGAACTCTGGAGATCTTCAAAGGCTTCACCATAAATATTCATCTGACAGCAGATGGGTGCACAAGTGTGAGGTAACTACTCAAGGCCAAGAAGAGAACTCAAGAGAATTAAAGGTAACAGTGGCTGTACTGACACAGGACTGGGAAGAGTGCCTGTTCCCAACAGAGGGATGGAAAATCTTATGATTCATAATGCCTTGGGCAGAGTAACAGAGGATTTGATCTCAGTGGTGTAAATAATTATTATTAGATCACGTATTCTCAGCAGGGACAATATCACTTCCAAGGGGTTAAAAATCAGTTCTTGAGAGTCAAGGAAATCTTAGATATCAAAATATTTTGTATACCTCTAAATAGCCACAGTGTATAAATTGAAATGCTGTATATTTGTGGCATTAAAATTTCATGAGAAGAGGGTGATTTGAAAAAAAAATCTAAAAAGGCTTCCTAGAGGATAATGAAAAATATTTAAGAAACATTGCTCTGAGGCTTACCTTTGCTCTGGTCTCATCTAACAAATATTAAAAGAAAGACTAGAAAGCTTTAAACTGTTTTAAGTAATTTAACTGCACTCCACGATAAGGCTTAAGAATATTTATAAGCATACAAAAATATCTAACACCCAAAAAGAAAAAATGATTACCAGGAATGCAAAGTAGTAGGAAAATATAAAACTTCCACTCTTTGAGAGATATTGTTAAGAGAAGAAAAAGACTAGTCACTGACTGGGAAAAAATATTTGCAAATCACATATCAGATAAAGAACTTATATTCAGGATACATTAAAACTCTAAAACACTGATTTTAAGAAAACTAATATCCCAGTAAAATATGGGCAAATTATTTGAACAGACACTTAACTAGATAGATAGCGAGATAGATATGAGAATGGAAATATGCTAATCACATGGAAAGATGTCAATATCGTCATTAATTTTTAGGGAATTTCAAATGAAAATGAAAATGAAAAGACATACCTTTTAGAATGGCTAAAAACTAAAAGACTAACTATGTCAAGTTTTGAGGAAGAGATAGAGGACCAGGAGTTCTCATACAATGCTGGCAGGAAGGCAAAATGATACAACCAATTTGGAAATGAACTTGATAGTTTACAAACATTAAATACATACCTACCATAAGGTCTAGCCTTTCTACTCTAAGGCATTTACCTGATATAAGTTAAAGCATATGTTTGTAAAAAGACTTGTATTTAAAGTTGCCAGATACCTCATATATATGCATGTCTTATAGGTATTGAATGATTTGGATTTGTATCCTGTATTCACATTGTCAGGATACTCTAACTATCCTGCATTCAGATTTTTTTTTGATAAATTACATACATTAAGTAGGTAAAGCTTTTATTTTTCACCATGGTAATTAATGTTTTAATCACTTAAATGGCAAAGATACTTCAATCTATTTTTAGTTTTTAAGTTCATAAACCTTTCAGTAATTCAACTCGGTTTATGATCAGTTACAAGGAATCAGGAATAACAGATTCATGTGTGCATGAGATCATCACACTCATTTTTTTCAACTCTTGCAATACTTGATATTATCTGTTTTTCTATTTGTATATTTTTGAATGCCGAAGTGGCAAAACAAAAGTATACATTTTATGATGAGTATTCTGAACAGTGGACATTTGTAAAGAGAGAAAAATGTCTTTTGAAGCTCTTTGTACATTTGTTATTGTTCACTCAATTTCAGAAATCATGGAAAGTCAGATATAAATCAGTATATACTAACAGCTAAGCATAAAAGATGTATTTTTTTTTCAGCTAGTACCCAACAAAGTGATTTAAATAAAAATTTTCTTTAAGAGAAATTCAGATGAAAAAGATAAAATAATCACAGCAAAAGATATAATGACCTTCCAAACTGTACATCAACAGTCTCTTAGCCCAAATGCTTGTTTAACCCAGATAAGACTTCAGAAACAAGAGCAATTTTTGGCAGAGGCAGTCTTAAGTTTAGAGTTAATGAGAAAAATCATACTGTTTATGATCAAGATAATATAAATCCAAATTTTTGTGGATGCTTGCATAAAGGTACAAAAAATGTTTATTCAAAGGCAAAAAAAGACATGAATGGTTCTCTTGAAGGTGTTGGGTGTCCTACCTATATTCTGAATAATGCTTCTCAAATAGTATTCAGTGTCCTTTCTATTAACATTGAAGTAATTTTCATGAAATATTACTCTTATTTCATTTATACTGTTTGAACTGAGCAATTATATTTGTGATTTTATTGGTATTCTGTATTCTCGAATTCTCTTGCCTTCAAAACTCTTCTGGCTCTCTAACAGATGCAAAGAATCCTCAGTTTATTTGAAGTACTGACATCATGCTTTAATTCCTAAGGTTCTGAAAATTTTTGTTTACTTTTTAAATAATCCACTGAGTAAAGCCTATTACTTTCTCGTAAGTAGTTTTCAACATCTCTTTAGCAATAGGATTATGCAAATTGAAAGAAAAGAAAACTGTGTTGTTGAAGTGCTCCATTGCTTAAAAGAAATCGCTGAATGTGTTAAAGAAAGAATGGACCAAAAAGTTATCCTTTTAAGTGTCAAAGCTGTCCTTAAAAGGGACAGCATTACTAATAAAGAGGAAAAGGCATTCCAACTTTAAGTGAATAATTCTTATGGCATTTGCCATGACTCTTTTGAAATGGATTTCATCTCTTAAAGAATTTGATTCTTTTACAAGGATGTTTCTAAATACTCTTCCAGCATGGAATCATCACATGTGGTGTTGGAGAGAAGGAAATAAAAATTGATGGCAATGTTCTTTTTTTTTTGGCAGTAAATGTTATTTTTAAGAGTCTTGATCAAGAGATGCAATGGAATCTTGAAGAAGGAACACAGGTTATGGCATGAATGATGATATTATGTGCAAGACTGATATTGTGTGATTTGTACAAATCAAAGATTGATTTTCAGAGTTGTTGATTTTATGACAGAATAATCAGTATACCAGCTCATAATGTTAATGCTTAATGAGTTTTCTATCATGAATATTCAATGAGCAAGAAAAAAAAAAGAATAAGTTGTATATAACCACTTATAATGAAAATGGAACATAGATTATAATTGCAAGGAATTCTATATGTAAATTCAGAAAAAAACTTTTAAGGAGAGTGAAATCTTTAAAGGAATAAAATTAAAGAAAGAAATATGTAGTTTTGATCATTGTAATTTATTTCAAATAAACAAGGAATAATTTTTAGTATAGTGCAATATTATTTTATGTCAATGTACATATACATAGGCAGTTAGAAATAATTCAAATTTAACTGGGTGCCTTGTATTTTTATTTACTAATTATGGTAATTCTACTTGCACATGAATGTTCATAATAGCTTTATTTTTAATAGGAAATCTGTAAGCAACCCAAACATCCATTGTATTAGCCTGCTCATGCTGCCATAACAAAATACCAAAGACTGGATGGCTTAAACAACAAAAATTTATTTCTCACAGTTCTAGAGGCTGAGAATTCCGAGATCACAATGCCAAACAAGTTGGTTTCTGCTGATGCCTCTCTTCCTGGCTTGCAAGTGACTGCCTTCCTCTTGTGCCATCACTTCACCTTTTCTTTGCGCTGGTGTGGAGAGAGAGAGGGAGGACTCTCTGATGTTTCTTCTTAAAAGGCCACTAATCCTATTGGACCAGAACTCAGCCCTTTGACCTCATTTAGCCTTAATCACTTCCTTAGAGGCCCCATTTCTAAATATGCTTACACTGGGAATTAGAACTTTACAATATGAACTTGAGAGGAACACAAACATTCAGTCCATAACATTTGTTAATAGATAAACGGACAAACTGTGGTAGAGGCACACAACATGTTATTCAGAAATAAAATAGAACCACTGATACAGGCTATAACAAATGACTCTCAAAATAATTATGCTGATAAAAGAAGTCAGGCAAAAAAATACATTCTGCATTATTCCAGTTACATGAAAGTCTAGAAAGTGCAACTAATCTAGTATAGCAGTAAAAGTAGATTGGTGGTTGTCTGAGAATGAAGAAGGAGGATGTGGAAGTGTGGAAGGCAGGAATTATAAAGGAGCATGAGGAAAATTTAGGGGGTGGTAGATGGGCTCATTATCTAGATAGTGGAGTTTATTCATTGAGGTATATTTAATGTACAGTAATAAAACTGTTTTCTAAAATCTTGTAAGGGCCACTGTCAATCCCTAAGAACCACTGTTGATATTGATGGCTGGGGTCTGACCTCAAACTGGACAAAATTGGTCTTTTACCAAGTTCGAGAGATACAAGTTTGCACAAGCACCATCCGTTGTTCCTTGTAGTTCTCATGGGGTTTTCTCAGTCAAAACTGCACCTCTCTGAGGCAAAACACCCACTATTTTTAATTTTTTTTTTCTACTGTAAGGCTAAATCATGTGGTTCTTTCTAACTGGCACAGTCTCATCAAGGACAATTTAGATTTGGAGTAGTTACCTTGAAGAACTTTTGAATGTAAATAAGATTGTTTATTTGAGAGATGCTTTAGAACAAAAAGAGACAAGAATATCAGACTATACACTTGCCTGCATTCTTTAATCAGTATGAGGAGGCTTCCAAATGCAAGTTGAGCTCAAACATTACCTCACTGAACAATTCTTTGTCTGATACCAATGAAGACTGTAAAAACTTGAAACTGCTTCATTTGTCAGTGTTCCCATATCATGTTCCCTTCCTTGTTTTATCTTTACTTTCTTTTTTTTCTCCTCTTTCTCCTGAGCCAGTTACTACCTCAATGCCTTCGAAGAATGCAGCCTCCACATGGAGAAGATATTGGTTGTTCTGTAAACTTAGATCCCTGTACCACTGTTTAAGACTTCCTAAATGCCAGGACTTAAAGAACATTGTTGCTTAAGAGCTCAAACTTGTTCTGGGCTCAGACCCTCTAAACCCTATTGATCACTTCCAATTAGAATACCTTTTAGTGAGCCAAGGTGATACAACATTTAGTTGGAGAAAAATTAACTGTCACAACCCTGGATATGTTTATGGCCTTGATGGTGGTGAAGATTTCATAGGTGTATATTTATGCCCAAACTCATCAAGTTGTATACATTAAATATGTACAGCTTTTTACATGTCAGTCATATGTCAATAAAGCAGTTTAAAAAATAAAGCTACTGAATCTTTAAGGAACAATTTAAAAATTAAAGTTAAGAAAATTCAAGCATTTATTTTGTATTAAAAATTTACATATTATGTGTATATAATGCACATATATAGAAGACTTTATATGTGTGTATATTATTTATAATACATTGAATACATGTAAACACATTCATGAATAATGGAGAACAAATGAAGTATACTGATAAAAGAACATAAAACTAGAATTCAAAAGTTCTGAGATCTGACACTTTCAGGCCTTGTTAATCGGGATCACCAAATGTTAATATCTATTAATATTTCTCTTCTCTCAAAAATTTAGTAAAACAAAACAATAACTAATCCCACCCTGATTTCCCAAAGTTCTTTTTAAATTACGCTGAATATGAAAACACATGAAGTTTTCAATAACAAATTATGTAATCCTGTGCAAATGAAGGATAATAGTATTATTCTAATGAGCTGTAAATGAGTATCACTTAAGTAGTTTCGTTTAACCACTAATCATAGTTATGACCATTCTTGAAAAATAAATATGTGTGACTTCCCTTTTGTAATTTTTGCTGTACCTAGTAATTTTCTTTTAAATGTAATTTTCACTTAAAATTTTGTCTTATTTTCTGTTTCTACAGGCTAAAACTTTAAGACTCAGTCTGAAACCAGTGACTGCTTTTTCTTAACTCTGACCCTGTATCTTCACTCAGATTTCATCTCTTGACTCAGGCATTTTTTTCCCTTCCAAATTTCTCTCTGTCCCTTTCCTGATCCCCGATGATTTCTCCAGGGCTTGCTTAGGTCATCTCCTAATATCTAATCTTATGAGTTACCTCAAAAACTACAAATTTGTGTGGATTCCTTTGGTCCGGATTCCTTTCAATCACAGGAAGTCTTATTCTTTTCAATTTCTTTCGTCTTCTTGAGTATTCGCTCCTAACCTCTTCCACTGAGTTTCAGCCCACAGAGAGTCCTTCATTCTCTGAATTCTATTACCCTTAAAATCAGTGTCTCACTCTTTAGCTCTTAATTGGTTTTCTCTTATTTCCTCTGGGTCTTGGTGGGCAAAGACACCACCTTATATTTTGGTCACCCTTATAGGTCCTTAGCATCATTTTGGGTACAGAGTTTGCACAAATACTAGGTGGTTGTTGGTTGATTGAACTAATTTGTTATTTATAATTCTACATATATTCATAACAGTCACTTATAACTGCTTAATGACAAAAAGTACAAATGTACAGATACATATTTGATTTAATATAGATGCAAGGGCTTCCCTGGTGGCGCAGTGGTTGAGAATCCGCCTGCCGATGCAGGGGACATGCGTTCGTGCCCCGGTCCGGGAAGATCCTACATGCTGCGGAGCGGCTAGGCCCGTGAGCCATGGCCGCTGAGCCTGCGCGTCCAGAGCCTGTGCTCCGCAACGGGAGAGGCCACAACAGTGAGAGGCCCGCGTACCGAAAAAAAAAAAAAAAAAAAAAAAAAAATTATATATATATATATATATATAGATGCAAACTTACTAAAATTAAGTAGAAATAGAGTGTCAGCTACATCATAAAGAAATGAGCTCTTTTTAGCTGGTTTATGCAGGAGTGAAATGCTATCTGATAAAGCATACTGAATATTCAATAGCTGGACAAAAGCTAGAGCAATAGAGGGCAATCAAATGGGCTGTAAAACTCCCATTTATAAGAACATATAACATATACTAAATTATCTATAAATCACTACTTAAACTTTATGTTTTAAATTACTTATTATTCTGCTTATAAAGATTTAAAGTCTCCTTTGATCACTGAACCCAATCCTGCTCCTTGTCCCATTACTCACAAATTTACAATATAGTATAGTCTTCAAAATGTGATGATCAGGTTTAATAACCAATGTTTTGTGACATTGGAATTTACTTTCAATTGAAACTGGCAATTACTGGTACAGGATACGGAAGAGAATATATAGAAATAAGCTCCAGAATTGAATTTAAATTTTTACATGTATTAATAGCAAAAGCTTTTAAGATATTAAGTATATAATCTAAACAGAATCTAAAGCAAACATGAACTTTACAAACACTTTTAATATACAAAAATATACTTATTACATAAGATGAATTAAAATGCTAATATATTTTAATTTACATTTACTTTTAGGTCTGTATATACAAATAAGTAGTAACCATTTATCTACTAGTCTTTGCCAGGTTTTTACAACAACTGCATTTATTGGATTCTATATCAATTTTATAGATGAGAAAACGGAGGCACAAAAACTTTTGGTAACTTGATTAAGACTGCATGACTAAGTAAATGGAAGATTCAGGTCTTGAATCCATACAGCATAACTCTACAATTGTTGTTTAACCACTACCCTATATCATATCCTACACATAGTAAATGCTAAGTTTTACATTATCATTAGTTGTCAGGCTCTGTTTGAGTTTAGATAGATTAGATAGATACATAGATAAATAGATATTAGACAGAGACAGAGATATAGTAATCTGGTTTTTTTCTTGGCTGCGTTGGGTCTTCGTTGCTGCGCATGGGCTTTCTCTAGTTGCAGCGAGCGGGGTTTACTCTTCATTACAGTAAGTGGCCTGCTCATTGCAGTGGCTTCTCTTGTTGCGGAGCATGGGCTCTAGGCACTCAGCCTTCAGTAGTTGCAGCACGCGGGCTCAGTAGTTGTGGCATGCAGGCCCTAAAGCTCATGGGCTTCAGCAGTTGTGGCACGTGGGCTCAGTAGCTGTGGCTTGTGGGCTCTAGAGCACAGGCTCAGTAGTTGTGGCGCACGGGCTTAGTTGCTCTGCGGCATGTGGGATCTTCCCAGACCAGGGATCGAACCTGTGTCCCCTGTACTGGCAGGCGGATTCTTAACCACTGCACCACCAGGGAAGTCCCAGATATAGCAATCCTTTGAGATAGATGCTAGTATTACCCTTTTTCTACAGAAGAAGATAAGGCACAAAGATTAAGTAAAATGCCCAAGTTTGCACAGATAGAATGTGGTAAATTGGAAATTTGAACCAAGACTATCTTCTCTTGAGTCCAGGATCTTAGCCACTACAGTACGGTATTTCACATAATAAGCATACAAGGGCTTCCCTGGTGGCGCAGTGGTTGAGAGTCCGCCTGCCGATGCAGGGG
>NC_041232.1:43370332-43382333 GCF_002837175.3 Physeter macrocephalus
AAAAAAAAAAAAAAAAAAAAAAAAAGCATACCAAAAAATCTGCCAAATGAATTAACATTGTTGTGTTCACATTTTGATATATTGTTTCCCTGAAATTAGTTTTTTATTGGTCAGTCTTTTCAGCTTAATATGTTAATTAATTCATTCATTTTTTTCGAGATAATGCAAAAGTAATAATGCTGAGGATAATGAAGTCAATTGACTGAACTTTGACATAAAATTTTCTGAAAAGATGAGTTTTCTATCATTTGGGTGAGGGGTTTTGTAATACTTCTAATTTGCTCAAGAAGAATATCAAAAATTTCTATTTGGGGGACTCTAAGAATTTCATCTGAGCATGAATTTCAATGACAGTTTGGATCAAAACATCTGTCACTTATTACCTCAATAGACAGTCTTTATGATGCTCCAGGGTAAGCCACTTACAAAAGTTTGATCACGGAAAAGCTGTGGATTCTAACCTGGGCTGTGTTACTGATTTGTGGGGTCAAACTGAAGTGATTTTAGATTTTGCTGAGATATTGTTTTTATTTTTAATTATCTAATATACAAGGGGAAGAGGAAAGGGAGGAAGGAAGGGAGGAAAGAAGAAAGGAAGAAAAAGATACTTAGAAAGAAAAGAAACTCAAATCTCCCTGAGGTCAAATGCTAGATATAGGTACTTTCCCAGATGATAATAATACATGTTAACATGAACTTGTAGATAAAAAGGATTGGTGAGTACAAAAATAATCTAGTATTTCTAGGTTCTTGAGATGATAGCAAAATAGAGGGGTCAGTCTAGAATAGTAATTAAAGGCTCAAAACTCTGAACCAGTGTTTTGCTGGTAATGACATGTCCCTGGGTAACTTATTTACCTCTTTCTACCTCTGTTTTCATACCTATAAGATGAGGATAATTATGACCCTCTCATGAATTAAATTAAATTACAGTTGACCCTTGAATAATGCAGGAGGTTAGGAGCAGAAGTGCTGACCCTCCAAGGAGTCAGAAAATCCGATAGAATTCATAGTCTGTCCTCCACATCTGTGGTTCCACATTCATGGACTCAGCCAACCATGGATCATGTAGTACTGTAGTATTGTGTTTACTATTGAAGCAAAATATGTGTATAAGTGGACTCACGCAGTTCATATCCAAGTTTTCACGGGTCAGCTGTACACAAAAATATTATTTATAATTGTATCTGACCTGTAGTAAGTATAATATAAGCATTGGCCATACTATTAAGATTTTTAAAGTTTTCACTTGATTATATGAAGCACAATTTGCTCAATCATTTTTACTTCAGCTAGTTCAAAAATTCCCTTTCATATATAAATTTCTTGGGTGGGTCAGTTTATGATGACTTCTTGAACTAAAAAATATTTAATAAATTCAAAAGAAAGTTCCATTGAATGCTTTGGTAGTCTGTATTTCTCCTGAAGCAAAATGTTACCTCTAAATTTTATTTTGTTTAAATGTTCATGGTAGCTGTTGCATAATAAAAGACCTGAAATATGAAAATGAAAACATACAAAAAATAACAACAGTATTCTTAACTTGAAATATCCATGTTCTGTTCCATTTTATATGCATGTAAGTTACAAGCACAAGATTTCAATTTCCTATCAGTAATATATCTAGTTCATAGAAATTGTAGAAAAGCTTTTTATTGCTTTTATAAATCCACTAATATAGCATGATAATTGTGTTAAAATCTTCATGATTTTTAAAATCTGATTTTAATTTATTTGACAGAGACAGAATAAACATATTTTTTTAAAAAAATGAATGAAATCAGTCTCTCGTCTACCTAAGTTGTGCCCACCTCTCTTTGTTTGTAGAGGAGAGGGTCAGAACATTGGAAATCTGATCATGTCAGAAGTCCTACTGAAGATCATGCTAAATTGCATATTTCATAATTTTGGATGTATTCCCATCTAACCTCTCTGATTCAAGACACATAGCAGAAGCAAGGTGTCTGTGATAGAAATGGCAGCCAGCTCTCTCCAGTAGTTCCTTTACTCCCCTGAAAATTAAAGGAATGATGAAAATTTCTTAACAATTCACTACATTGACTTTTAACCATTATCCACATAATAAACACATATACACACACATCATATTAGAAGAAAAGAATGTAAAATCAGGGAAAAAGGATTTTTCTTAAATCACATTACAACAGTAAAAGCTTTTGGCAGTTTATCAGAAGCTCAGTAAATTTCTTATACCTTAAGCAATTCCGTGTAAACTTCAAAACAGTCACAGTGGAATAGATCATTCAATTGTTTTTATCCTGAAAATAAATTCTGTTAGTGAGAAAGAGTTCCAAAATATAAAGCAAACACTTTACGAGCGTAGAATTTAAAAAACAAAAAACTTCCCAGCACATACAGAAACCGCTAGCTTCATGCAATATAAGGCAAAACAGAGAACCATGCCTCATTCATATGTATGTTCATTTATTCATTCGTTTATTCACCACACTTTCTTTCCACTCCCCATTTTTTGACCTTAAGTTCTGGAGTTAGCAGAAGAGACTCCAACCTCACCACTAAGTATTGCTTAAGCTTAACTTAAGCTACTTATTTATCAGGACTTCGTGTTGTAAACATTAATTGAAACTAATGAACATATAATAATTAGCACAGATTCTGATACATAGTTACTTCGCAATAGATGTTGTCCTCTTTCATTATCATTCAATGCATTTTGCTGGCCAGTAAATGACATGAATAAGGACCTTGATCTCAAACAGGTGAGAATATCATGGGATAAAAAGAAAAATGCATAGCATTAATATAATAGAGAAAGCAAAGAAGAAGAGAATCAGAGAAATATATGAGTTATATTATAACTAACAACTTAGAGGAAATGGAATGTTCATGTTGTCTATTTCTGACTTCTACTCTGCATTTTTCCACCTAAATTATTTTTATCCCCTTCCTCATATGAACAGCTTAGACAAAACCAAAACTTCTTCAGACCCCATGTAGTTCTCTACAATTTTTTTGTTTAGTGAAGTAAAATCTCATGTCATTTCATTCAACTCCATCAGAGATGACATATTGAAAACCTCCAAGCATGGTTGAAAAGGCCCTACACTGTGTGTTAATTAATAGAAATAGACAATTTCAGTGTTAGTTGATTTAAATTTTTGACCATTATAATATATAACCAAAAGCTTTTTAGTAACATGTTAATGGTCAAAAAAATTAATTAGAAACAGAAAATCAGAACATAAATTTGTTAACTATTTCAAGTTCTCAATAAATGACTTTATTGATCTGATTAAGGAGCCTATAATTCAGATTTCTTAGATTCAAATCTCAGCTCTACAACTTACTAGCTCCCAGAATGTTGAGCATGCCACCCATTCTTTGCCTCAATATTTTCATCTATACAATAGGCATGAAATTAATATCAGCCTCAAAGATTTGCCATGAGGATTTAATAAGACAATATGGGGAAAGTACTTTGAAATGTTCCTGGCACATCATTTGAGAATAAGAAATTTTAGCTATTATTATTATCTTCATCATGACTACTAGTATTGATTAAATATCTGTTTTTGTGGCGGGAGTAATTACCCTATTCCCTAAGAAATTTGATGCCACTGAAATCCTGGATTAATAGAGATTTTTCACTCAGAAAAGTAAGGTGTTAATATTTGATTTTTCCTGTAACTTAATTTTATTCTTTTTTTTTTTTTTTTTTTTTTTTTTTTTAGTTTGAAAGTACCCAATTTCGAAAAAGGTTGCTGCTTACTCTGTTCATACTTCATTTTGACTGGGGCATCTTTTTTGTCTTGGCATCATAGCCAGTTATCCTATTCTTGCTAAAAAGATTGGCAAGCAGTCTCTTTTCACGTGGTCCATCCTAAACTAATGTTAATTAACTATGATACCTTTTTCCCATTCCATAAAGATTCTACATTCTCTTAACCAGCCTTGCAACCTATTAAACCTTCTTGCCAAACTAATTTCCCACATTTTGCATTTCATATTTACCTTGGTTAAGTTCCAGATATACTTCAAGTGGATAAAATTTATGCACACACAAAGCTGATTCTTTCTGCTTTTTTGTTATTGTTTTCTTATCATAGACATAAAGATAATTTTATGATTACTGCACAAACCTAGGAAAATTTTTAACAACAGTGTTGCTAGAAGCAACTAGCAAATTTTGATGACAGCATACTACATCTTATGTGTCCAAGTTGTGACACGTAAGTTGTGACAGGTGACATAATACACTTGGAATGTTTTCTTTTATCACAACATTCAAGGACAAGACCTTACTTTTACATGAGGGTCATTCTGCAGAACAATTGTAATTTTCTAGCTTCATTGGGAGATAAAAATCACGGTAATGTTATTCAGCATGTGAGTGTCATAGCCTGTCTCATTTGTAAACTCCCCTCATCATCTTTTCCATATTCATTACAGAATAAAATGAAATAGGATAATGGGTAGAATTGAACATGACATTTATTCAAACCTTCTCGGAGGTTGTGAAAAATAACTAGGTAGAGCAAACTTTGTTTTTTCTTCCTAATAGATATTCTACTTTGTGAGAAATCATTTTACTTAATGTATAAAGTTCCAGTTAAACTTATAAAACAGCTTTAAAACATTTGGCAGAATGATAATTTATAGTAATCTGATTTCTAATCATAGAAGAAACACAGTGTTTTTATTATATACTGTTATGCAATCTGTGCTACTACATCCAATGCAATGATATAGAGCACACTTCAGCAGCCTGGGTTTATCTGCTTCAATGCAAGATTTCACACATGACAGATTGCAAATTATTATCTTGCAGCTCTATCACATAATCAGCAACCATTATTGCATAGTAACCACAGAAAGCTATATTTTAAATGGACTTCAGAAAACAAAACAAAGCAAAGCAAAAATTCTCATTGAAGCAGCTTTTGAACTATAAGACACTACAGTATTTCTAATGTTTTAATGATTTATTTTAGAAAAGCTTAGCTTTACAGTCTACATTCTAAATATTATTTTAATCTCAAATACATAGAAAAATAAAAAATTATAATTAAATATCTTTACTGAATGGGGGACTGGGTGTGGGTACCACCCATGTAAAATTCTAAGCTGTTCAAATCAAGATAAGGGCTCATTTAAATCTAACTATGTTATTCTTGATGTTCCAATAGGGATTTTTACTTATATGGATTAAACTTCTCCCATTGAAAATAGCTGCACTCAACAAATATACTCTAGGGAAATTGAGAATAACAGTTTGCTTTTTACATCAGCTCATTTCCAAACCAGGTGTATAAAAGAACTCACAAAGAAACATCAAAATGATTTGTTGGTAACAAGTTTGTTCTTAGAAGAGTTTGCGAGGGAACTCGTTGGAAAAGACTGTTCAGGCTTCTTCAGTCATCTTTCCGTGATACCTACTGCCCCCTGCTGACTCGTCTCAGAAATAGACCGTTGCTTTCCTTTGGAAATTTACACAAATGCTTTGAGTAACTGAGAAGAGTAATAGAATAGATATACTCATTAAGACATGATATTATAGACATCTTTCTCCTTCCATTACTATATTAAAAATGGTATTTCCTTATCTAAGTTCTGAAATGCCCTATTCAACTTGCCTTTGTGTGTTCTTAACTGATTTTCCACTATCCCCTTTGACCCAATAGACCAGCTTATGCTATAAATCCAAAGCTAATGAAAACAATTAGAGAAGACCACTTGAAGTGTGAAGAGCTTAATGTTTTAGGGCAATTGAGCAAGATTTATTTGGTAAATCAGAAATATATTTTCATTGACTTTGGGTGTTTTGTGGTATTTCACTTTTGACACCCTCTTGGACATGATCTCTTATGGAGCAAAGGTTATAAATATATGCAGTAGATGTATGTACCTGGCACATTTACACATGACTAATGAGAAAACCAAAATATGCATTAATTTTCATAAAATAATTTACTTCATATTTTTAAAATATTGCACAAAAATAATCAATTAGGTAATTCCTTTTCTGATCATTTATGCTATTTTCTAGTAACTTGAGCAGCTTGAGGAAAAAATTAAGCTTGCTTTTTGTATTTTAAATGAGGATTAATGGAAATTTTTTTTCCTACAGATTGACTAGTCTGTAAAATGGAGCTTATTTCAACCACACTAAAGAGTTGTTATAAAAAGGAAATATCATCCAAATTCAGGCTACAAGTCTATGTTACAGGAGAGAAACTGTTCTACCAAATTACTGCTGACACTTTCAATAACTTGGGCCCAGGAGGAATCCACATACAAAGTAATATTTCAGTAAGGCTTCTGAGGAGTCAGTCATCAGTTTCAAGCTGAGAATATAACTACTTATTCTCTCTTCACCCTGAATTGTCAACCACAATAACTGTGTTTCATTAACTAAATGAAAATAATACTTGTTATTGACAATGATCTTGGAGATCATTTATACTCATAATGTCCCTAACTATTTCACTTGGAAGAACATTAAAAAGAAACAAAATCTCAACCAAAAAAGGATAATAATGTTAATAATTATTAACTTGTAGGTAAAAATAATTGTTTTATTTACTTGTATTTATAATTATATATTTTAAAAGAAATTAAATATTAGTAAGAAAACACTACAACTTACAATACATAAAATCCAATTTTTCTTTATATCAGGTAATTGGTATTTAATTATTATGTAGACCGGTAAAGGATTATAGAGATTTTAAATAAATACATAATGAAGAATTACATGTTTTTATTTTTACATATTACAAATATTATATTAAGTACTAATTATTTTTGTTCAAACAAGACACTTACACCAATAAGCGTAAGATTACTATTTGCCAGAGGCAAATATTTGAACCCTACCAGATGATACAGCATGTTATGATTCAGTTATTCTCATGAAATTAGGAGTTATGGCACTGAATATTCCATGCTCATAACCAAAACTTCTGTCCAAATTTATGAATTAATCTTGAATTATCCAGTTAGAAAAGAGCAAGGAGGACTGATGAGAGAAAAATCTACAAAACTGTAGTACTTATGTTACCGAACTGAACTTGGATCTGCTTGCCCACTTGCACAACAAAGCCAATCTACTGACATGGGGTTGTGGTGAAGGAAAACACAACCTTTATTGCATGGCTCCCAGCAAGGAGAATGGGCAGCTTATGCTCAAAAAATCTGAACTCCCCAATAGCTTTCAGGGAAGGGTTTTAAAGGCAACATTGGGAGTGACGGTTGCAGAGTGTGAGATTTTATGATTGGCTGGTGGTGAGGTAACGGGATGTTTCAGGAATCTTAATCATCAGCCTCTTGTTTCAACCCATCTGGAGTCTATGTGCTTGTGGTCAGTGTGTAGTCACCATCCTCCACCTGGGTGAGGGCCTTAGTTTCTGCAGACCAACTCAAAGATATGCAACATATGGTTATGTGTATCCTTTGAGAAGGAATTAGGACTCTGTTTTATTGCTGAACTATTAAGATATCATTCCTTTTCTTGCTTGACTGCTTTTCTTTTGTTTCTGCATTCACTCATTTCCCTATTTAGTTAATTGCTTGAGTCTGTTCTTTGGAACTCAGGGAAGGCCTAGGAGACTAAAGCCTTTTTCTACAAACAAGAAATGGGGAACATAGTGGGGCTTTTGGACCCAAGAAGGCCCTGCATGGTCCTGCTTGATTTCAGTCCCACCTCTTCTTTGATACTCCTCAATCCTGAGGGCAACAGGGGAAGGAATAGAAAGGGAATAAAGTTTTGGATAGAGAGGAAAATTGACTCAGTGGGGAAACTCGGTTTTTGGGAGGGCTCAGTTTCACTTATCCCAGCATCCTCTTTACAATAGGCTTTTTCTTAAATATTACCAGTTAAGTTTGTTCTACTCAAATATTGATTACGAGATTATGTGTGTGTGTGTGTGTGTGTATGTGTGTGTGTGTGTGTTTGTGTGTGTGTGTGTAAATGGAACACTTCCAGGATATTGAAAATGATTAATTTTACATATTTCCTTTCTAGATTCTGGGTATTACATATTATTTTAGTATTTCCCTGTATGCAGGAAAATATGTGTATGTTTACTCAACTGACTCCCTTTTTTCCTGAAGAAAGGATAGGTGATAAAAATATAATCTGAAAGCAGGCATATATCTTTCTTGAAATTAGTTTCAAACTTTTACTTATTTTTTAGAATATAGAAAATGAAACAGGAAATGAACTAGAAATTTGGATGTGACTCTCAATAAATATGCTGAGAATTTAGAAGTGGAGGCAAAAAGTGTTGGTTGAAACAATTTTAATTTATTATTTTATTACCACTACAGTTAATGATATCTACTTAGTAGAATATTTAAAGAAATCCTTTCTAAGGACTGATATAGACATTAAAAATACTGGATTCTAATACTGTCATGGTTTTCAACATTTTAACCTTTATAAATCAGTATACCTTATGATCTTTTATTCCCTTATCTGTAAATGATGGAAAGGGCTAAATGCCTTTGAAAGTCACTTCCAGTTATGTATTTCATCGATGAACATCAGCGAGCTTCCCTAAATGATCCATCTCCCAACCCCCATTCCCATAATTTGGCATAATCTGAAGAAACTCATTTACTCCTCAGAACAACCCTATGAGAATGGCAATTAATCACCATTTCACCAGTGAGGAAAACGAAATTTAGAAAGGGTAACAGGCTTGTTGAAGTTCATACAGATGATAAATGGTGGAACTAGGTATCTACTTATAACAGTGGAAAACAACACTGTTAGTGGAAAAGTGGCTTTCTCAAAGAGGCTTTTATGGTAAAGGACATTTTTCTAAGAACAAAAAATACTTACATAGGTGAATCATTACTGTTACATTTTAAAGGTTGCTTTGTGGTTATTTTCTATGTAAACATAGATAGGTAGATAGACTTGCATCACTATATACACAAAAAAATTTATAAAGTAAGCTTGAAAAAAGCAAATAAATTCAGCAAATTGTTTACAGACTTATACATTTAAGTAATAAAATATACCTGTTAATTTGCACAATAGTTCAACAAAAGTTTAACAATAAATTAATTCAATGAAGTAAAGAAAAAGAGTTCTTGGATTATTTGGCTTATTTACATTGATTGAATTGATCAAAATGGACTAGTGACTGAAAAAGATTCATTGTGGTTTTGTGGTTTTCAGGAACTGATGTCAGGATGGAACATCTCTTCTGAATATATGGACTTTGCTGTCTCATCTCATAGAATTTCTCATTGTTTAAATTATTTCTGTCATTTAATGGATTTTCACTTAAGAGTAGAATCTCATTACACTAAATTGTCACCAACCTGAAATTTTACCTTTTAAAATAGTCTTTTCTCATCATCCCTGACTAATCTTCTCTAAATTTCCACTTCATTTGCAATTCTGTCTTTGGTCACTGAGGCTCTCCAAAATGAAGTCCAGTTCATTATATGCCTCATTATCAGTATTACCATAGCACTATTATTGTTGCTTACTCCAAAGACGTTTGATGTCTTCGATTCAGTCTTATTCCTAAGAACCTTGGAAATGCTACAGCCAGATGATTTGGACCCTTTTCAAAGTACAAACTAATTTTATTCTGATACACAATAAATCTCAGGGGTGTGGGGGAGGAAAAATAAATTTCCCTCTACCTTTCTAGGTTCTTGGCTGAGACACTCTGTAATAGTAGACAGATTAAGGAGAAAAATGAACAGAAATTTAGTAATATGTATACCTCCTGTATACATGGGAGAGACCTAGAAAAACTGAGGAACTCCCTGAAATGGCCCAAGCCATGACCTTAAATACCATCTTCAGCTAAAAACAAAAGGAAGATGTTGGGTATGGGGACAGTCAGTTATGGGAGGGTATCAGGCAAAGCACAGTAAACAAGGGTATGGTTGTTATGCAAATTTAAGTTCCCACCTTCTCCATTGATAAGTTTCTAAGATGAAGTAATCCTGGTACAGAGAGGGAAACACCCTTACAAATGGAGATTTCCCATATAAATGTAAATGTCTTTTACAAAAGGGTAACTTCTACTAGTTTTTCACAGCTTCTCCTGTGACTGCAGTTTCTTAAAAATAACCAGCTCAAAATAATCTTAATGCCAAAGATACCTATTTTGGGGTGGCAAATTCTGCCCCCCTTCAGTGGGCCAAGAATAGCACTGAATTTGGAGAGGTGATTTTTTTTTCTTCTTTTCTCCTTAGTGCTAGAATAATTTAAATAAAGTCCCTATAGTTTTGTTTTGTTTTGTTTTTTTCTTGGCTTGATGGGTTTTTTGGTTTTTGTTTGTTTTTGCTTTTGTTTTTATGCATAACCTAGTGGAGATTGTTCCAATTTACTTCAAAATTACTCAGCTCTGTACTGTTATTCTAAATTTCCATAAAACTTATTTCTTTTTTTTTTAAGTTTTTTCTTGTCTTTACCAGTTTTAATAATTTCACAGCTAGACAAGCAAAATAACTGAACTCTCCTCACCCACATCACTTATAAAAACAATTTACTTGATTTCACCAGCAAAAGTTAAAATAGTAAACTTGGATAGAATTTTTTTTTTCATTACTCATGTCAACATGTTACTGATCTGATTATAAATACAGAAAAATGAATCAGGGTTACAAAACTATGTAATTTATGGTACCAAATTTTGTGTTGATATATATATTTTTAAGTGTATTGAAAATGTAAATCATCACCATTATTGTTTGAACTATCCAGTTTTCATAGTTGTACTCCTCACAAAAACCTATATGGTATGAATTAGATTTCCAAACTGTTCAAAATTCAGTTTGATCGCATTGATAGCAATAACAAAAAACTCTGTCATGTTTTTCAAAATACCAGGAGAACATTCTTCTGCCTTATGTTCTTGAACTAGAGAAAAATATAATCCAACATCCTCCTAACTGAATTATTTACCCACTGGCCTTTTTATACATTTATAAGATGGGGGGGGAAAAAGGAACATCCTGAAATATCACATTTCTATAGTAAATTTTAAATCCTAAAGAAAACATTAAAATTTGTTCAAGATAATTTTAATGTTTTTAGTATTATAATTATGTTGTTCAAATTATGTACCATATACACTGACCAAGAAGGCCTTACTATTCCCTTCAAGTTCACTAGACTTTAGAGAGGTTCCTTTCTGACTATAATCCCCTGACCTCCCTTTTTCTTAAAGCATTTACTATAGAAAACTTTCAATTGTAAGTTATTTCTCTAACCTTTTTAGGATAGATATAAATATTCAACAATGCATGAGTTCTTTCTCTAGGACCAGGGACAGTCCTTTTGAAATGTAATCATTAGAAAAGTAAGGCCTCTATCTCCCATTCTCTGTGAGAGAGTAGGAGCCTCACTGTGATAAGCACCATTTAGCAAACCCTGATAGCTTAATCACATAGACCACTCCTCCACTAAGATCTCCAATACTTTTCAATTCATCCACCTAGAGTTTAAAAGTCCTTCTGCCTTTTGTTTCGTTGGAGTTGAGTTTAATATCTCTTCTCTATAGATTTGACCTCTATTGCACTAATTTTTTTAACATCTTTATTCCAGTGTAATTGATTTACAATGTTGTCTTAGTTTCTGCTTTATAACAAAGTGAATCAGATATACATATACATATTTCCACATATCTCCTCCCTCTTGCGTCTCCCCCCAACCCTCCCTATCCCACCACTCCAGGTGGTCACAAAGCACTGAGCTGATATCCCTGTGCTATGTGGCTATTTCCCACTAGCTATCTATTTTACATTTGGTAGTGAATATATGCCAATACCACTCTATCACTTCGTCTCAGCTTATGCTTTCCCAACCCTGTGTCCTCAAGTCCATTCTCTACCTCTGCGTCTTTATTCCTGTCCTGCCCCTAGGTTCTTCAGAACCATTTGTTTTTGTTTTTGTTTTTGATTTTTTTAGATTCCATGTGTATGTGTTAGCATATGGTATTTGTTTTTCTCTTTCTGACTTACTTCACTCTGTATGACAGACTCTAGC
>NC_041232.1:43382424-43385464 GCF_002837175.3 Physeter macrocephalus
ATTTATTGTTTGTAGATTTTTTGATGATGGCCATTCTGACTGGTGTGAGGTGATACCTCATTGTAGTTTTGATTTGCATTTCTCTAATGATTAGTGATGTTGAGCATCCTTTCATGTGTTTGTTGGCAATCTGTATATCTTCTTTGGAGAAATGTCTATTTAGGTTTTCTGCCCATTTTTGGTTGGGATTGTTTGTTTTTTTGATATTGAGCTGCATGAGCTGCTTGTAAATTTTGGAGATTAATCCTTTGTCAGTTGCTTCATCTGCAAATATTTTTTCCCATGCTGAGGGTTGTCTCTTCGTCTTGTTTATGGTTTCCTTTGCTGTGCAAAAGCTTTTAAGTTTCATTAGGTACCATTTGTTTATTGTGGTTTTTATTTCCATTTCTCTAGGAGGTGGGTCAAAAAGGATCTTCCTGTGATTATGTCATAGAGTATTCCGCATATGTTTTCCTCTAAGAGTTTTATAGTGTCTGGCCTTACATATAGGGCTTTAATCCATTTTGAGTTTATTTTTGTGTATGGTGTTAGGGAGTGTTCTAATTTCATTCTTTCACATGGAGAAGTCCAGTTCTCCCAGCACCACTTATTGAAGAGGCTGTCTTTTCTCCATTGTATATTCTTGCCACCTTAATCAAAAATAAGGTGACCATAGGTGCGTGGGTTTTTCTCTGGGCTTTCTATCCTATTTCATTGATCTCTATTTCTGTTTTTGTGCCAGTACCATACTGTCTTGATTACTGTAGCTTTGTAGTATAGTCTGAAGTCTGGGAGCCTGATTCCTCCAGCTCCATTTTTCGTTCTCAAGATTGTTTTGGCTATTCGGGGTCTTTTGTGTTTCCTTACAAATCGTGAAATTTTCTGTACTAGTTCTGTGAAAAATGCCATTGGTAGTTTGATAGGGATTGCATTGAATCTGTAGAATGTTTTGGGTAGTATAGTCATTTTTAGAATGTTGATTCTTGGAATCCAAGAACATGGTATATCTCTCCATCTGTTTGTATCATCTTTAATTTCTTTCATTAAGGTTTTATAGTTTTCTGCATACAGGTCTTCTGTCTCCTTAAGTAGGTTTATTCCTAGGTATTTTATTCTTTTATTTGCAGTGATAAATGGGAGTGTTTCCTTAATTTCTCTTTCAGATTTTTCATCGTTCGTGTATAGGAATGCAAGAGATTTCTGTGCATTAATTTTGTATCCTGCTACTTTACCAAATTCATTGATTACCTCTAGTAGTTTGTTGGTAGCATCTTTAGGATTCTCTATGTATAGTATCATGTCATCTGCAAATAGTGACAGCTTTGCTTCTTCTTTTCCAATTTGTATTCCTTGTATAGTATCATGTTATCTGCAAATAGTGACAGCTTTGCTTCTTCTTTTCCAATTTGTATTCCTTTTATTTCTTTTTCTTCTCCAATTGCTGTGGCTAAAACTTCCAAAACTATGTTGAATAATACTGGTGACAGTGGAAAACCTTGTTTTGTTCCTGATCTTATTGGAAATAGTTTCAGTTTTTCACCTATGAGAATGATCTTGGCTGTAGGTTTGTCATATATGGCCTTTATTATGTTGAGGTAACTTCCCTCTATGCCTACTTTCTGGAGGGTTTTTATCATAAATGGGTGTTGAATTTTGTCGAAAGCTTTTTCTGCATCTATTGAGATGATCATAAATTTTTTCTCCTTCAATTTGTTAATATGGTTTATAACATTGATTGATTTGCGTATATTGATGAATCCTTGCATTCCTGGATAAACCCCATTTGATCATGGTGTATGATCCTTTTAATGTGCTCTTGGATTCTGTTTGCTAGTATTTTGTTGAGGATTTTTGCATCTTTGTTCATCGGTGATATTGGCCTGAACTTTTCTTTCTTTGTGACATCTTTGTCTGGTTTTGGTATCAGGATGATGCTGGCTTTGTAGAATGAGTTTGGGAGTGTTCTTCCCTCTGCTATATTTTGGAAGAGTTTGAGAAGGATAGGTGTTAGCTCTTCTCTAAATGTTTGATAGAATTTGCCTGTGACGCTATCTGGTCCTGGGCTTTTGTTTGTTGGAAGAATTTAATCACAGTCTCGATTTCAGTGCTTGTTATTGGTGTGTTTATATGTTCTATTTCTTCCTGGTTCAGTCTCAGAAGGTTGTGCTATTCTAAGAATTTGTTCATTTCTTCCAGGTTGTCCATTTTATTGGCATATATTTGCTTGTAGTCATCTCTCATGATCCTTTGTAATTCTACAGTGTCAGATGTTACCCCTCATTTTTCATTCCTAATTCTATTGATTTGAGTCTTCCTTTTTTTCTTCTTCAGTCTGGCTAATGGTTTATCACATTTTTTTATCTTCTCACAGAGCCAGCTTTTAGTTTTATTGATCTTTGCTATAATTTCCTTCATTTCTTTTCATTTACTTCTGATCTGATCTTTGTGATTCCTTTCGTTCTGCTAGCTTTGGGGGGTTTTTTGTTCTTCTTTCTCTAATTGCTTTAGGTGTAACATTAGTTTGTTTATTTGAGATGTTTCTTGTTTCTTGTGGTAGGATTGTATGGCTATAAACCTCCATCTTAGGACTGCTTTTGCTGCATCCCATAGGTTTTGGGTCATTGTGTTTTCATTGTCATTTGCTTTTAGGTATTTTTTGATTTCTTCTTTGATTTCTTTAGTGATCTCTTGGTTATTTAGTAGTGCATCATTTAGCCTCCATGTGTTTGTATTTTTTACAAATTTTTTTTCCTGTAATTGATATCTAGTCTCATAGTGTTGTGGTCAGAAAAGACACCTGATGCAATTTCAATTTTCTTAAATTTACCAGGGCTTGATTTGTGACCCAAGATATGATCTATCCTGGAGAATCTTCCATGAGCACTTGAGCAGAAAGTGTATTCTGTTGTTTTTGGATGGAATGTCCTATAAATATCAATTAAGTCCATCTTGTTTTATGTGTCATTTAAAGTTTGTGTTTCCTTATTTATTTTCATTTTGGATGATCTGTCCATTTGTGAAAGTGGGGTGTTAAAGTCCCCTACTATGATTGTGTTACTGT